>NC_053391.1:410522052-410677052 GCF_905171765.1 Bufo bufo
AGCTGCACAGCTAGATGCATTTCTCTCAGAAGCAGTGGGTGTATCCCTGCTGCCAGTACTGTGCGCAGTGACTACTTCCCACTGTTTTTGATTTCAACTCTGATGCTCAGAAAGCTGATAAGGAGGGGGAAATCACAATTTACAGAAAAGCAGGAGGCTCCTGTGATTTTTCAGCAGCAGTGTAGAAGCTAGCTCTGACACACCCACACAGCAATCTGAGTCTCTGTAACCAGGGACAAATCTTGCCTGACAACATGCAGTGGACTGCGACGTAGGTGGAATGATACCCCTTTTTGCTGATGACACAAAGATTTGTAACAGGGTTAATGTTCCTGGAGGGATACACCAAATGGAAAAGGATTTAGGAAAACTAGAGGAATGGTCAAAAATCTGGCAACTAAAATTTAATGTTGATAAGTAGTGTTGAGTGAACTTGTGGTTTAAGTTCGGCGTCTAAAGTTCGGCTTCGGGTTATCGAAGAATCCCGACATGGATTCCGAATTCCGTTGCGGTCCGTGGTAGCGGAATCAATAACGGGATTCTTCGATAACCCGAATCCAAACTTTAGACGCCGAACTTAAAACAAAAGTTCGCTCAACACTATTGATAAGTGCAAGATAATGCACCTGGGGCGTAAAAACACCAGAGCAGAACATAAAATCAGTGATACAGTCCTAACCTCAGTATCTGAGGAAAGGAATTTAGGGGTCATTATTTCAGAAGACTTAAAGGTAGGCAGACAATGTCATAGAGCAGTAGGAAATGCTAGCAGAATGCTTGGGTGTATAGGGAGAGGCATTACCAGTAGAAAGAGGGAGGTGCTCATGCCGCTCTACAGTGCACTAGTGAGACCTCTTGGAGTATTGTGCGCAGTACTGGAGACCATATCTCCAGAAGGATATTGATACTTTGGAGAGAGTTCAAAGAAGAGCTACTAAACTAGTACATGGATTGCAGGATAAAACTTACCAGGAAAGATTAAAGGACCTTAACATGTATAGCTTGGAAGAAAGACGAGACAGAGGGGATATGATAGAAACTTTTAAATACATAAAGGTAATCAACAAGGTAAAAGAGAGAATATTTAAAATAAGAAAAACTGCTACAAGAGGACATAGTTTTAAATTAAAGGGGCAAAGGTTTAAAAGTAATATCAGGAAGTATTACTTTACTGAGAGAGTAGTGGATGCATGGAATAGCCTTCCTGCAGAAGTGGTAGCTGCAAATACAGTGAAGGAGTTTAAGCATGCAAGGGATAGGCATAAGGCCATCCTTTTATATAAGATAGGGCCAGCGCTTATTCATAGTATTCAGTACAGTTGCAAGAAAAAGTATGTGAACCCTTTGGAATGATATGGATTTCTGCACAAATTGGTCATAAAATGTGATCTGATCTTCATCTAAGTCACAACAATAGACAATCACAGTCTGCTTAAACTAAGAACACCCAAAGAATTAAATGTTACCATGTTTTTATTGAACACACCATGTACACATTCACAGTGCAGGTGGAAAAAGTATGTGAACCCTTGGATTTAGTAACTGGTAGAACCTCCTTTGGCAGCAATAACTTCAACCAAACATTTCCTGTAGTTGCAGCTCAGACGTGCACAACGGTCAGGAGTAATTCTTGACCATTCCTCTTTACAGAACTTTTAGTTCAGCAATATTTTTGGGATGTCTGGTGTGAATCGCTTTCTTGAGGTCATGCCACAGCATCTAAATCGGGTTGAGGTCAGGACACTGACTTGGCCACTCCAGAAGGTGTATTTTCTTCTGTTTAAGCCATTCTGTTGTTGATTTACTTCTATGCTTTGGGTCGTTGTCCTGTTGCAACACCCATCTTTTGTTGAGCTTCAGCTGGTGGACAGATGGCCTTAAGTTCACCTGCAAAATGTCTCGATAAACTTGAGAATTCATTTTTCCTTCGATGATAGCAATCCGTCCAGGCCCTGACGCAGCAAAGCAGCCCCAAACCATGATGCCCCCACCACCATACTTCACAGTTGGTATGAGGTTTTAATGTTGGGGTGCTGTGCCTCTTTTTCTCCACACATAGTGTTGTGTATTTCTTCCAAACAACTCAACTTGGGTTTCACCTGTCCACACAATATTTTGCCAGTACTGCTGTGGAACATCCAGGTGCTCTTGTGCAAACTGTAAACGTGCAGCAATGTTTGTTTTTTTTTGGACAGCAGTGGCTTCCTGTGTGGTATCCTCCCATGAAATCCATTTTTGTTTAGTGTTTTACGTATCGTAGATTCGCTAACAGGGATGTTAGCATATGCCAGAGACTTTTGTAAGTCTTTAGCTGACACTCTAGGATTCTTCTTCACCTCATTGAGCAGTCTGCGCTGTGCTCTTGCAGTCCTCTTTACAGGACGGCCACTCCTAGGGAGAGTAGCAGCAGTGCTGAACTTTCTCCATTTATAGACAATTTGTCTTACTGTGGTCTGATGAACAGCAAGGCTTTTGGAGATACTTTTATAACCCTTTCCAGCTTTATGCAAGTCAACAATTCTTAATCGTAGGTCTTCTGAGAGCTCTTTTGTGCGAGGCATCATTCACATCAGGCAATGCTTCTTGTGAAAAGCAAACCCAGAACTGGTGTGTGTTTTTTATAGGGCAGGGCAGCTGTAACCAACACCTCCAATCTCGTCTCATTGATTGGACTCCAGTTGGCTGACACGTCACTCCAATTAGCTCTTGGAGATGTCATTAGTCTAGGGGTTCACATACTTTTTCCACCTGCACTGTGAATGTTTACATGGTGTGTTCAATAAAAACATGGTAACATTTAATTATTTTTGTGTTATTAGTTTAAGCAGACTGTGATTGTCTATTGTTGTGACTTAGATGAAGATCAGATCGGATCACATTTTATGACCAATTTGTGCAGAAATCCATATCATTCCAAAGGGTTCACATACTTTTTCTTGCAACTGTATATTGGGCAGACTAGATGGGCCAAATGGTTCTTATCTGCTGACACATTTTATGTTTTCTTGTGGCCATGACTTTACAGCTTTTTTTTCCGGTGGATGCAGGCATATTTTTTACATTAATGATTTAGTAATTTGGTAGTTACACCATTCTCTATCAAATGTAATATAATTATATGAAAGTACAGTCACTCTATAAGCTGGCCTTAGAGTAATCCACGCCATGTACGGACACGTGGACACATTTTTCACTACATTATAGATCAATGATTGATTTTTTTAAACTCCTACTGTATTTAACTTTATAAATATGCTGATGGGTTAATTAAGAGAAATTAGGTTGTGAGCCCTACTTGGGAATAGGATTGATGCGAGTATGTTGAAGTTACATAAATGTTTGATCCAGAAATGTTTCATACGGTGAAAATATATCTGCACTAATTACTTTGTATGGCAGATTCTCCAGAGTATTGCCAATCACGTATTGTTTACGAAAGAGGAGCACATGCGTCCCTTTAATGAATTTGTGAAGAGCAACTTTGACGCTGCACGAAGGTAAAAAGTTCTGTTTTATCACTTTTTAAACTAGTTTATGGGTTACAGCAGCAGACTTCTCCATATTAGAACACTTTGGGCACATAGCATTGCCTTCTTGGGATTGATGGTATGTCTATTGATTTTATGTTTTTTTAATTATTTTGCTGTGCTTTCCATTCAGCCTTGACACATTCAGAAAATGACATTCATCTAATCTTGACTCCATTTCTGATGTTAATTGTATGATGCTATTGAGAGTTTGTGTGTATCGTCCTATAAACTGGCAACATGTTTTCATGTAAGAATTGTGATATCTGAGCGTGTGGACACAAGGTCAGAGCCGGCTATGTTCATTCATGCCAATGAATTATTTGCCACTTTAATTGAACTTGACACTTAAAGGTCATGTGTACATGCTGCCCTTTCATAGCGGTTACTGTGAATTTGAGATTATGGTATGTTGACCTCCATGAGCGCACATTGCTATGCCTGATGGTCAGCTAGTGTCTCGCCTCTCAGCCCTTAGAAATGACCTGTCACCATGAAATACAGTGTAATCTGCAGCCAGCATGTCATAGAGCAGGAGGAGAAGAGTATAGTGCAGTAGTCTAATTGGGAACTCCACTCTTTCTGAGGTCAAGACGCCCCATTTGGCTATTGTCAGTGATTGCTAGCATTCTCTTTAATTCCGTTTATAGACACAGTTGTTAGTCATTGATAGACCGCCGCTTTGTACAACTGAGCTCAGAAAGAGCAGAGACTTAAATATATAAAATGTATTGTAAATTTAAAGTCAGAGTTCACAATAAGAGCTGTACCATCAACATGACCTATAAATGCCACTGTTTTTTTTTATAGGTTTTTCTTTGACATTGCAAATAATTGCCCGCCAAGTGACACAGTTAATCACAGCCTCTCCTTTATTACGGATGGGAATGTACTTGCCTTACATCGGTTGCTCTGGAACAATCAGGAGAAGATTGGACAGTACCTTTCTAGTAACCGGTACGCAGTCATTAACCTTTCTCATGTTGCCTGCATTGATACAACTGCAATATTCCAAACCAAGCATCAGTCTAGCTGGGGCTTAGTCATGTCTCATCAAGGTTGTGCTTGGGCTCTGATATGTTGTGTGCTGAAGGCTATGTACAACTTCAGAGGCAATTTTTGTTTACGATTGCATTTTACTCATTTTTGGCTAAAAATCATATTTTCAATTGGCCTTTATTAAAAATATTGTACAGTTCTGTCACAAAGGGCTAACTGGTTTTCTAACTGTGTGACTGGTACTTTCACTTAGAAAAAACAGGGATGAACAGCACTCCTTAGTATCAGTGCGGTGGGTGCATGTCTCCGGGGGGGTGGTAAAAAGATCCCCAATCCAGTGTACATAACAAGAGATGAAAAAAAAAAAAAACTTGAGACAGCACGTCCAAAGATGGGCGAGCTGTCTCCAGTTTTTTATTTTTTTCATCTCTTGTTTGGTACTTTCACTTTGTGAGGTCATCTAATAAACCTAAACTCTCAACTACTAAGGGGCCATAATCACTTATTTAAGCCACATTCTTAAGATCTGAACCATAATGAGCCTTTATAATGTCAGGGAGCAGAGATAAGGAGCCCCTCAGCTCCCCAACTGACTGAAAAGAGGGAGTCCACAGGCTGCTACTAGAGCATCTCAGGTTTGTACAGAAAAAAAAGCTCTATTTTTAATAAAGACCAATTGAAAAATATGATTTTTAGCTCAAAATGAATGCAATAATTAAAAGGAAGCCCCAAAGGTGTACATAGCCTTTAACTGTATCTTGGATTATAGCAAATTAATCTTTTATTTTCTACTTTCAAAGGGATCATAAAGCTGTTGGTAGGCGGCCATTTGATAAAATGGCAACTCTGCTTGCTTATCTTGGCCCCCCAGAACACAAACCAGTTGCGGACACGCATTGGTCTAGCTTGAATCTGACCAGTTCCAAGTTTGAAGAATTTATGACCAGGTACCAGACCCGTTCCTTCCTTTTTATTATTGAAATGAGTGACGTTCTTGTTGAATTAATTTTGGGTTAATGAGTGTAAATTAATATTTCTGTCTTCTGTAGGCATCAGGTACACGAGAAAGAAGAATTTAAAGCATTAAAAACTCTAAATATATTTTACCAAGCAGGGACATCAAAGGCCGGGAATCCAGTTTTCTACTACATTGCGAGGCGGTAAGTAAAATATTTGTAGATGTCACTTAAAAACTTTGCTTTGATATGGGAAAGTTGTGACCATTTGGGACTGTGTTGCTTACAAGGGAATTGGTTAGTGGCGACACACTTGTTCTACACAATCGGGAACTCTGTGTCACTTTTTACGTAAAGGGTATTTTACTATGTCTATAATAAAGAACAAAAAGAGAAGTTCTTCAGAGGGTCACATCCTGTGAGATGACTAACCACTCTTTTGGGAAAATGGCACAATTTCCCCCCACCTCCAAGCTTTTACTAAAAGGTTTCTGTGAAAGGGTGGTTGGAAATAAGCAGCTGGTAGAATGTAAAATGTCAAATTAGAGAGGAGGAATCCAGCATACACAATTCCTATGAAATTTTGGAAGCATGTGATACATTGGATTTATAGAATATTCTTCTGAAATCAGGGTAGGCCACCAATAAATATTTTTGTGTATGAGTGGCTGTTGTCTAAAGCTTACTAAAATTGTGAACCATCCCTAACCTGAACATAAATTCCTGGATCGGACAATCCAGAATTTTTACTACCACAGCGAGAAGGGGAGGAGATATGTTGTCAGACACCACTGACAGCACTTCTCATGTGGAACAAAAGCTAGGAGATGTTAAGGTCCAGCATGCAGGTTCTTGTTTTTCCTATTTGCAGACTTCGGGGACTGTCGGCTGCCCCCATACACACTAGACTGTCAGCAGATCCATCGATGGTCATTTTAACCGATAATGATCTTTTCTCCTAGTAATCTGCACGGCTATTTCTAACAGATACAGATCAGTTCCACCAGACATTTTCGGATGTGCTAGGAAATGTCTGCAGATAGATAGGAAGCAGGCTGATAAATCCTACATAGACGATGCAAGTGACCCTTTTTACTTACCAACATATGGTTACACTGTGATCAATCTAAAATTGCAGATTTTAGAACTTTACATGGGCAGCCTGAACTTGTGGCATTACTCCTAAATGACTACTGCCCCATGGAGTAACCATGAACTTTGTCTGTTTACTCGTATTCCTGTTAGCCATCCTATGGAAGTGCTCTACAGTCATTATTCTCCAAGCTGAATATGACTGAGTGCACCTACATTTTGGTGCAATTTGGCACATCTCTGTTTACAGTTTCTGCACCTTGTCCAAGGAGCCCTGTTGCTTAATGGAAAAGGGGAGGGGGGACCTCGCTAGGAAAGGGGCATAGCCTAATAAGTAACATAATGCACCACAGTTCTTGTGTAAGATTCTATCTCAAGCTAAGCCACGTGCCTCTCCCTGCACCACATTTACTATCCAGCCTGAGATATTGTGATAAATCTGGTGCAGGTCTGAGCTTATGCCATCTGTAAGATTAGTAAATCTGCCCCAGTGTATTCAGCTGTACAGGTTTAGTGTCTTTAGACTCTGCAGCAGTCGGCATAGGACTGGCATACAGTGCTGGACATAATGCAGCCAGCTGCTGATCTACACTGAGATCATACCGACATATTGTTGAAAGTGACCCCATTTTGTCCACTGTAGCCTTGAGGAAAGCACTTGTTTCCTTTTGACGAAGCAGAAACATTAGAGAGACATTATTAAAGGGACAATTTACATCAAGTGCACCCACATAAATCCGACTGAGTGGATTTACGCAGTAAGGCAACTATAAATGTGATCACGGCAGGTTTTACAGCTATCTACATCACTCTAGATCAGGGGTACTCAACTAGTTTTATTAAAGGTCCACATACCTGGGTCTGCAGTCAGGTGAAGGTCCGAGCTGAACGCCAACAGTAAAGATGCCATGCGATCATGTGATCCATGCGCATGGGGCGCTCTGACGTTATAGTGGATTGCCCCAGGTAAGTCCCAGAATTAGTAATGGCCACATTAGTGCCCCAGTAAGAGTAATGCCCCCATTAGTGCCCCCCTTCTCTGCTTTTGCAAAAAATAAAAAATAAATTAGCATTCACCTGGCTGCGGTGAACATTCGCTGCGGACTGCAAGCTCAGGACCGGTGCTCCAACGTGATGACGTCTTGTAGGTCCTGTCCTGAGCTTCTAGTCAACAGGGAGTGTTCTCCACAACGTGAGCAAATGGAGGTGGAGGTACCGTAATTGTATTTATTTTTTTACTAGCACAAGTAGCGGTGGAGGTAAAGGCTGTACTAATGGGCGTTCCATGATGGAAGCGCTCATTAGTAAGGGTACGTTCACACTTGCAGCAGGACGGATCCAACAGGCTGCTCACCCTGTCAGATCCATCTTGCCACTACTTCGCCGTGCCGCTGCTCTGTGCCCATCGACTATAATAGGGATGGGGGCAGAGCTACGGCGCAGCACGGTGAGAGGCCGCCAGACTAAAAGTACTATATATATATATATATATATATATATATATATATATGGGGTAAGCTTCTATATCCCTCCTTGTGTTATTCTTCCGGTGCCGCCATTATTTTCTTTCTTTTATATATATATATATATATATTTACACCACCAGTCATATGATCATAGGCACTGTTGCACCTATTAGAATTGATGGTGTCCCCTCGAGACATGGCATGTACCCCCTGAATATACATGTAGTTTGGCTGGAGAACCTAGAGTCTAAATTGTCTCTTTTCTAGCTCATAAACATAGACAGAGTCATTGTCATTTTGATAAATTGTTAGTCAATATATGCCTATATTCTATACTGTATAATAAATGACTTTATACAAGATATACAGTATACTGAAAAGTGTTGAGGAGAAAAGTACAAATCAGCTAAAATTACATTCAAGTGAAGTTTAATAAAATCGATCTGAATCATTTTTTGTACAGATATGCATAACATCGGCAGCATTCATCGGTTTGGTGCATTGACATTCATCGTCTCATTCAGTTTTCAAGCAAAGCTGGTAGTACAATTTTGACATCTTTGAGTTGGATGCTAGAATGCTAAACTTTGTGCCAGGCTCATGTGAAAAACGCGTGTTCTTACCTTACCCTGTTTAGACCATGCTTTTATACTATCCTAAGCGTGAGAGGAATGAATAGAAAGGGAACTGTAAAGGATGCAGCTTTCTGGGCTGCAGAGGAAGGTGCAGAGTTGAGGTTAACAGTTGTACGTTGTATATCTACAGATACGGTTGTGCTTGGCATGGCCGCCCCTGGACCATTGTTTGGTCCATCATGATCACTGTTCAGGATCACCTCTGATATTCCATTATCAGTGTTCAGGATCACGGTGGGGCTGTTCATTTCACTTTCCTCTACTTCATTTGAGCTTATGAAAGGGTCCATTTCTTTTCCAAAGTTGTTGAAATCTAAATGGATCATTCCATCTGTGGAGCCTTCATCTGTGAACTGTGAATCTTCTGTGCTTGCGAGCAAGATGTGCTCAGTGGTGAGGAGTGGGGTTGTAGGTAGAGCCTCAGAGAATTGTACCTTCTTGTGCAGTTTTATTTCTTGAACCTCTAGAAAATGAGAATAAATTGTAGTACGTAACGGGTTGTCATCTGTAGTTGCCATTTGTGTTGCTTCGTATGGGGTTAAAAGGACTTCAATGTTCTGTTCCTTGGTGTCATTGCCACAAGGGTTGACATTTTTCCTCGCAGCCACCCACTTGATTAGATAGTCCATGTTTTCTGAGTCCTTGCAGGACCATGGATTATCGTGTAGAGTGATCTCTTTTATATGGAAAATTTGGTCGAAAGCGTTGTTTGGTATGTAGCTGAACCTGTTATTGTGCAGGTATAAGGTTTGGAGTTGAGGCATTCTCACCAGGGTTCCAGGTAGGATCTGAGTGATAAAGTTATGGGATAAATCTATGGTTAGGACGTTGCTTGGCATGTTGGTAGGAACAGTCCAGAGTTGATTGTGGCTGAGGTTCAGCATCTGCAGACTAATGAGTGTATTGTTAATGAAGACTGTCCTCTGCAGGCTGTTCCTGGAGACGTCTAGCACCTTCAGATTCCACTGGTAAGCCGTGTCCAGCTTATGAAGCACTGTTATGTTGTTGTCTGTGGCATACACTTCCCATAGAGATCTTGGCAAGTGAGAAGGCAGGCTCTTGAGCAAGTTGTGTGAGAGGTCTAGTGACCTTAAATTGGTGAACCGAGTCAATTGGTGGTCTAAACTGGAGAAGGGATTGCGAGACAAGTTTAGCTGCGTGATATTGTCTTGCAGTCCATGTGGCAATGCAGTAAAACTTCTGCCAGAACAGTCTACATTTCTGGTTTTCATAGAGCACGAGCACTTCAAGGGGCAGGGGCAGATAATATTTTGTACAGAACATAAAATAATCAGGAGTCCTGGAGAGGGTGTGCGATAGCCCATCCTTGCCTGTAATTATAGGAAAAAAGCAGCCTTTTATCACTGTCTCTACAAACACTGTCTTAAGCAATTTAATATTAAATGTGTTTTTATTCATATGCTAGCTACCAAAATAGTTTTATAGGAACTGGACATTCCAACTTAAAACCGTATAACTAAATAATTGTTTGCACGTATGTATGTGTCTATATATATATATATATATATATATATATATATATATATATATATATATATAATAAAAGTGAAAAAAAATAAAAATATATAAATTACACAATATATAACGGATTGAAATATATATATTTCAATCCGTTATATATTGTGTAATAAATTTTCCCTGAGAGGCTAATCCCCTGAATCACACTTTGTCTAATGTTACTGCAGTAAATGCTACAGTAATTACTTGCATGCACAATACATCCTGTGACCTTTAAGGTAGTAGTCATAAATTAGACTTACCACTTGGTTTTCCCATCCAGAATCAATACTTTGCTAATGCAGGCAGTTATAACCTGGCAGGCATTTATCCCTATGGTTGCTTGAGCTGCATAGTGCTGCCGCGTCGTGCAGGAGCTCTGCATACATCTGATGAGCTATTCGGAGGACTGCAGAGCTGCTGCTACTGCTGACTCAGATATATTGGGGGCATATTGTAGCCAATCCAGCAGACGTGTGATCTCGAATTGTCATCAGTCATCAGGAGGGGGAATGCATGTCTGATGTCTACTTTTTATTATAATAACTTGGAGCTGCTCAGAAATATATCTAGTTATCCCTGCTAGTGTTAGCTGATTAATGTGTCGGTGCCATTGCGTTTTCCCTCTTCCCAATCACACTTTAATGGAAATGTTTATGGTAGCTGTATGAATCACCAAACCTTATTTTACATCTGAGTTGAAATGTTGAGCAATTTTATTTTGCTTTCTTTTACATAATGTAATGATTACTATTGAGCTGGTGTTTTTATGAGCTCTGACTGTGTAACTGAATGTTCCCTGCTTGTTCATTGTCTGTTAAATGGGTTGTGGTAGATGTATTATTAACAGGAGCCACTGCTTAGTTATGACTAATGATGGCCATACACGTCAGATATCTGTCAAACACTGGCCGACAGCTGTTCCTCCTGATTTGGTACCTGTATGTTCTCAATGGAGAGTGTACAAAGTGGCAGTGGCTTTACAATGGTTTTGGCATGTGGAAATGCAGCTTGCCAGGTCTGTTTTTCAGCAGACATCCGACACCTCTATACACATTAGATGGTCGGCCAGTTCCATAGAAATTGACCATCAGTGATTGTGGGCCAAAACCAGGAGTAAAGCCTACACAGAGATGAGATGGAAAGATACGCTTTTCTTCTGGTCCGCTATAACTGATGGAAAACTGATGTGTGAAGTTGTGAACTATGCCTAATGTGTATATCCACCTTAAAGGGCATCTGTCAGCAGTTTTGTACCTGTGAAACTGGCTGACCTGTTACATATGCACTTGGCAGCTGAAGACATCAGTGTTGGTCCCAGCTCCATATATGTCTGCATTGCTGAGAAAAATGATGTGGTGGTAATATATGTAAATGAGCCTCTAGATGCACCCGGGGTATTGCCATTACACCTAGAGGCTCCGCTCTCTCTGCAACTGCTGCGCCCTCTGCACTTTTATGGGCCAGGAGGTGTAAACGTCTTCACTCATGGCATGCCAGTGGCACAAGGTATAGTTGAAGTGTACGCTAGCCTGTAGCTGGCGTAGACTTCAATGTCTGGCGCACGGCAGGGCAGATAGTCAACTCCTTTATTAAGAAGCATCTGCCTCGTAATAAATTAGGCTCATCTCACACAAGTGCAGGGAGATCAGGGCTGGCATATGGCTACGCCAGTCTTAATAAATGTTCCTCAGAGTATTTTTCATGTTTTTGTTTTTTTTAACTGAATTTTGTGACATTTTTGTGTTTTTTTTCCCCCATACCGCTTCTGCTTTTTCTGCTGTTTTAATAGATTCATAATTACCACATTTGAGTCACTATTGAAGTGTATGGGGGATAAACGATTAATCAGGTTACCGCAACAGGTGGTGCGTTCTGCAGTTTACAAAAAAATAAAATCAGTGCAGCACCGAGACTGCACCACAACATGTGACCTGCACTTTTCAAAACTCATTGGCTTGCTTTTACGTTTGTCTGCTTTGGTTTTCAGGCTGCAAGAACCACAACAGTTCACAGTACCCTAAATGGAGAAATTTATCCTCCTTGTGTCACTTGACCACAATATGTGACCTGCCTTAATCATATGTAGTAAACTTACAAATTTAAGAACCACTTTACATCAGAAGTCTGGTGGAGGTGGTGGCAGAAGATGGTCTTCCATTTTATTTGTAATGTTCTCCGCATCCATATCACTTATTTGGAGGTTTAATGGCTCTTGAGCACAGTTTTCTCCTTGCCGATAGAAATTAATTTCAGTAAATGGTTGTAGGGGGTTGTCTTTTAAAGCTTGTTCAGGGAATGCACCAGGTGGTGAAGGCAGTGGAGATTCCTGAGAAAGATCGAGTGGAGGTGGTGGAAATGTCTCGTCATTTAAGCCAATCCTTTGTGAATACGTTTTGACCCCTGGTGCAGCCGGTACAGTTGGTATGTTAATAGCAAAGGTTGCTTTTATTTTTTCCCCATTTGCTTCCTCCTGCTGACCTTGTTGCATATCCCGACCCGTTTTGTCAACCTCTTGTTCATTACTTATTATTGGTGATAGGCTGATGTGTGAGAGGGACATACTTCTGATGTTCATACAGTCTCCTACTTCCTGAATATTTCCGTCTGCCAATGGGGATGGACCTGCCCAGTTTTGGTCATTTGATGTGTTTTTGTTTTTAACATACTTCCGTATTATAATGCCTATTATTATGACCATCATAAGAATTAAAAACCCTCCAACAAATGCACCAGCAAGCCAGCTATACTGGTCGGATTTTTCCTCTGCTGCACCATCGTAGTGTTCTTCCTGTGCATTGTCCATCTGGAAACAAAGGGTGAGAATTATTTGTGTTTTAATAATTGTATTGATAGCTTATTATTACCCGTCTGTGACCCATTCATAACCACTTTGCGGGTGTTGTAAGTTAGGATCGGATCTCAACACAAAAGAAAAAATGTTTACTACCAGAAGCATTGATTTTCTGCTTTAGAAGCAGCTTCTTCTCACCAGCATGGAGCACATTAAAGGGGATGGCCAACTTACCATGAGTTGCTTACTCCTTTAACGGTGTCAGGGAATCTTCCCAGATATGTAGGGTTTTGCTCCCTTGTTCACAATCTAGTCACTGACTGTACACAGTTCCTGTCTGGAACTTGGCTGCTGATGGCCTTAAAGAGGACCTGTCGCCTTTTCTGACATGCCTGTTTTAATAGCTACATGCATTCCCCATGTAATAGCAGTTCTGGAACATCTATTCTTATGTCTGTATGTTGTGCCATTCCTCTATTATCTCTACTAGAAGTTATGAATGAATTGCTAGCAGTCTGCAGTAAGGGTACAGAGGGGTGGTAACCAGTTGGGGGGTGTCCCTGCATAATCTGACAATGGCAGCACTAACTGGTTAGAGTGAGCCTGTGCACTGGTCACCACCCCTCTGTACCCTGAGGCTAGGTCTACACGACGACATGTGTGGCACAACTACACTGCAACATCTTGAATGGTTTTTTTGCGACTGTCGTGTCGCAGTGCGACACCATAGACTACCATTATAAAAATTGTTGCGTGACATTGCTGCAACAAAATGTCATGCGACAAATGTCGTCGTGTAGACCTAGCCTTACTGCAGACTGCTAGCCTTTCATTCCTATCTTCTAGTAGAAATAATAAAGGAATGGCACAACATAGAGACATAAGAATAGATGTTCCAGAATTGTTATCACACAGGGAATGCATGAAGCTATTAAAACAGGGTTGTCATGAATGGTGAAAGGTCCTCTTTAAATAATAGAGACTATAGCACTGTGAATGAATTTGTAAGTTTGTAGTACCGTGCACAGTGTTATTCAGTGGCTGGACAGTTCTGGTGATGTATGTGTGTATATATATATATATATATATATATATAATTTTTTTTACATAATTCCAGTTGAAAAATTGTAATATTTTGTTTGATTGAAAACAGTAATTTTGATCAAAAAAATCAATTTTAGCAAATGTTACTGCTGTTATGCAAATGTTATGCATAAAGCAATCTTTAGTTTGTTCACATACTACTGTTTTCCTTGAGGTTTTTCACTTAGTTACAGCGGTTTAAACATTTACAATATGAGGACCTTCTCAAGATGGCTCCTCTGCCAGTTCTCTGAGGCCAAAACTGCTTTCCCTCACTCCCCATACACACTTGCTGTAGCCAGCAGCTCCCTGCCAGCCAATCAGATTGGATTACTGAGAGACACGCAGTGTGAAGGACCGCCCCTCCATCTTCCTAACTTCTTAGCCGGAGACAGACAAGCCATAGCAACTGTCTTTTAAGGGAGCAGTGGAAAGGGACAGGGGACATTAATGAAAGCTGTTATTATATTTGTAACTTGCTGAAGGACCCGGCTTCGCTTGGGTATATTTAATCTATTTCATTTAATGTTTGTGTGTGTCGTTAAAAGATATCAACACTATCCACTATAACAGTGACCTCCACAGCCCCCCACCCCTTAACACTGACTCGCCGCCCCCCCCTCCCCCACAGTGCCCGTCCCTTAAAATTGGACCTCCACAGCAGCCCACCCCCTTAACTTTGACTTTTACAGCAGCCTTCCCCTTTAACAGTGACTTTCACAGCATACCACCCCCTTGACAGTGACCTCCACTGGGGCCTGCCCCCTTAACAGTGGCCTTTACTGGATAGGGGTCGTGTCCTTTTGAACAGCTCACTCTAACAGTAGCACTGTACTGTCTGAGTGTGAGCTGCAGGGAGAAAGTCCACCTCGCTCCCACCTCTGCAACTGACAGAAGTTTATATTTTACCTTAATTTTTTCAATCACTATCGGCTAAGGAGTGGTGGGGGCGTGGCTTAGCGCGACCTAGAAGTTGATTTTTAACTTCACTTTTTCAATCTCAGTCGGATAAGGAGTGGGAAGGGGCGTGGCATTTTTTTGGATCGGGGGCGTGTCCTTTTCAACCGCTCATTCTAAGACAGCAGCACTGTGCTCCCTCCCACCCCTGCAGCTGACAGAAGTTGATTTTTACCTTCATTTTTTCAATAACTCTCGGGTCAGGAGTGGTAGGGGGCGTGGCCTAACCAGATCACGGGCGTGGTTTTAAGTCTTTTGAGCGTGGACGCATTGTGGCAGGGGGCGTGCCTGGGCTCCTTCCTGCAAGAGTGACGCCCCTCTGGGCACCCTCCTGGCACATTTGCATACCAAATAAACTGGATTTTCAGAGGATAAAAACATCTATTGCTGGAACAAAGACACATCTTGAAATAAGGTACTAAGTGCTATTAGGCCATGGTTTTTCTGCAATAGCGATTATCCTGGTGACAGATTTCCTTAAAGCTCTCCTACAGCAGTGAAGAAAAATGGCTGGGTTGTTATGGAAACCTGGAGTAAAACGGTGTATGTGGAGGCTAACGGACTGTGAGCTTCTATTGGCTGATAAGGGTCATGTGACCAAGCTTGTATTGGCTAATGCATTTTTTTGGAATATATCAGGAGTGGTACGTCCTAGAGAGCTGAGACCTGGTCTAAAACCTTCCAGGACACCTAATGTACCTGTGTGCCAAATTTCGTGATTGTAAATGCGGCGGTGTGGATTCCTTTAGCGGACATACACACATACATACATACATACACACTCGGCTTTATATATTAGATTACAGATCTTTTGACAATCATTGACAGACTAACTCAGGTATACATGCCTAGCTCTGTCAGAAGGATCTGTCAGAAGGATCATATCTCTTATACCAGCTATAATGCCTGTTAGGGATGACCCTGCTGATCAAACTATACCTTTCTTTCCCCAATCCATTGCTGCACTTAGGAGAAATAAATGTTTTTACTATGGTTTACTATTGTACACAAACATAGAAAAGGATTCTTTACGGTAAGAGCAGTGAGACTATGGAACTCTCTGCCTGAGGAGGTGGTGATGGTGAGTACAATAAAGGAATTCAAGAGGGGCCTGGATATATTTCTGGAGCGTAATAATATTATAGGCTATAGCTACTAGAGAGGGGTCGTTGATCCAGGGAGATATTCTGATTGCCTGATTGGAGTCGGGAAGGAATTTTTTATTCCCCTAAAGTGGAGAAAATTGGCTTCTACCTCACAGGGTTTTTTTGCCTTCCTCTGGATCAACTTGCAGGATAACAGGCCGAACTGGATGGACAAATGTCTTTTTTCGGCCTTATGTACTATGTTACTATGTTACTATGCAAATTAGGGCTTAAAGGGAATCTGTCACCTATTTTGAGCCTATAATACTGTTAACATAGCAATGTGCAATATAGTACCTTCATTCCAGCATGTGTCCTCTTTCTTTTATTCAACTTTACATTCAGATTTTTCTGATATGCAAATTAAGTCTCAAGGTGCCCAGAGGGGTGTTATTACTCTGCTCTAGTGCCCAGTAACGCCCCCCTGCAGTGCCAGGCCCGTCTTTCTTCCAAGCCCAGCACGCCTCCTAAGAAATAAATGTACTCCTACATCCTTGCCGAACGGCGCCGCCCCCTCCCCTACGTCATTTCATTTATTCACTGCACCGTCCTTGCTTCCTCCTCTCTTGGCCTCCGAAATCCTGGGCAGGCGAAGTATCGCTGAGTGCCTGCGCCTGTACGATACTCCTGAGGGCAACAGCGCTCCGTCTCTGGGCTCGTAACATGCCCAGTGACACTATTGAGGCTGTTGCCCTCAGGAGCATCGTACAGGCGCAGGCACTCAGCGATACTTCGCCTGCCCAGGATTTCGGAGGCCAAGAGAGGAGGAAGCAAGGACGGTGCAGTGAATAAATGAAATGACGTAGGGGAGGGGGCGGCGCCGTTCGGCAAGGATGTAGGAGTACATTTATTTCTTAGGAGGCGTGCTGGGCTTGGAAGAAAGACGGGCCTGGCACTGCAGGGAAGCGTTACTGGGCACTAGAGCAGAGTAAAGCTACTTTCACACTACCGTTCAGAGCGGGTCCGTCTGATGTCTGCACAGACGGATCCGCTCCTATAATGCAGACGTTTGGATCCGTTCAGAACGGATCCGTCTGCATTATAGTTTAAAAAAAATTCTAAGTGTGAAAGTAGCCTGAACGGATCCGTCCAGACTTTACATTGAAAGTCAATGGGGGACGGATCTGTTTGAAGATTGAGCCATATAGTGTCAAATTCAAACGGATCCGTCCCCATTGACTTACATTGTAAGTCTGGACGGATCCGCTTGCCTCCGCACGGCCAGGCGGACAACCGAACGCTGCTGAGCGGAGCGGAGGCTGAACGCCGCCAGACTGATGCATTCTGAGCGGATCCGCGTCCACTCAGAATGCATTAGGGCTGGACGGATGCGTTCGGGGCCGCTTGTGAGCCCCTTCAAACGGAGCTCTCAAGCGGAGCCCCGAACGCTAGTGTGAAAGGAGCCTAATAACGCCCCTCTGGGCACCTTGAGACTTAATTTGCATATCAGAAAAATCGCTTTTTCATCTGAATGTAAAGTTGAATAAAAGAAAGAGGACACATGCAGGAATGAAGGTACTTTATTGCACATTGCTATGTTAACAGTATTATAGGCTCAAAATAGGTGACCGATTCCCTTTAAGTGCACCGAGTGGGTCCTAGCTGCTCTGTGCAACTTCCTTGTTTACTCCCTTTTCCTTTTGATTGACAGGGACAGGCATCCCGGTTGAGGAGTGTCCAGGGAAGCAGTACTGAGGAGCTAAAGTGCACTGAGTGGCTAGGGCTCAGTGCACTTAAGCCCTCATTTGCATAAAAAAATAACTTTTATTCTCCTTAAGGCTTCGTTCACATCACCGTTCAGCCTTTCCGTTCTCCTGCTTCGTTTAGGACGGAAAAGGCACATAACTGACGTCAAACTGAGTCAAACGGAGCCCTTAGGACCCCTTAGACTATAATGGGGTCCGTTATGTTTCCGCTCAGAAGATGATTTTTAAGCGGAGACAATAGTCCTGCATGCACAACTTTTGTCTCCGCTTAAAAATCATCTTCTGAGCGGAAACATAACGGACCCCATTATAGTCTGTGGGGTTCTAAGGGCTCCGTTTGCTTCAGTTTGGCGTCAGTTATGTGCCTTTTCCGTCCTAAACGGAACAGGAGAACGGAAAGGCTGAACGGTGATGTGAACGAAGCCTAATGCAGCAACAGATCGGGGGAAAAAAAGAAATGTTTCAGCCCTTCCAAGGCTGCTTTTATAGGGTCTGTCCTGCTAACAGATGCCCTTTATTCGTGACACATCCACTTTAATGTGCTGGACTCCAATTTGAGCTAGACATTCAAGAAACAGATAGTCACAATGAATTGTGATTGAACAGTGGTTCTGCCCTCTCCATAATCTATTGTAATGTAAGTTGTAGTAAGTGAGGCATTTTATTTCATCGCATGTGTTCCTTTTTCTTTTAATTTTGCGTAAACCGTTTCCTGGCTGAGTGGTTTCCTCCCTTGGCTAATAGTGTGTGTTAATCCCTTGAAACTAAGTGAGTTTTTGTGTATCCACAGATTTGAACAGAACTGTTCAGGGCCTGTGCCTCTGGGGGCAGTTTTTTCTTGCAGCCAATAATATGTGGATGCTATTATTTCTCTAGTATACTGTTTTTAAAGGTGTTATCCCATGATTAATGTAAAAAAAATCTGACAATTTCTAGTAAAGCTAGAACCAGCCCTGTACCTCACCTGGATCTAGAGATCTTTCCATTCATTACTGTGCTAGATTTATATCAAGCGAGTAGCTCAAGGGGAGTGTCCTTTCTGCTGCAGCTCAGGGGCTTGTCCTTTCTGCTGCAGCTCAGGGGCTTGTCCTTTCTGCTGCAGCTCAGGGGCTTGTCCTTTCTGCTGCAGCTCAGGGGCGTGTCCTTTCTGCTGCAGCTCAGGGGCGTGTCCTTTCTGCTGCAGCTCAGGGGCGTGTCCTTTCTGCTGCAGCTCTCTCCCTATCACAGCTCAGGAGGCAGTTGAAGGATGAAACTGAGCATGTGTGGCCATCTCAGTGAGCAGGTCAAAGAAATAAGAAAAAAAAAACAGCAGGTGGCGCTATACAGATACATTTTATTGAATAGCTCACTGGCTATGCTAAATGTTTTATTACATGCAATTACAAAAGTATTCAGACCCAGGTGCTGGATTGAAAAATTTAGAATATTTTTCATGGGTCGACCGCTTTAATGTCCCCTTTCCATTTACCTGCTTTGCAGCTAACCATATCATTTATAAAGGTGGCATTCTAGCGATGTGGTCACATGGAAGTCACATGAGCGCTTAGCATTGTACATTCATACGCTGAACATTTATGAACCAGACATGACATTACACCTTGAATGTGTAGATGTTGTGGGTATAGCAAAAATGCAGCTGCACTGTGTGAATACTCCCTTGCTTTCCAGCATACTGTTTGCATGAGTGCAGCCTCCATGCACTGAAGAAAGTGGGGGAGATTTATCAGTTGCCCATAGCAACCAGTCAGATTCTACCTGTTATTTATTACAGCTCCTTTGGAAAGTGAAAGGTGGAAGCTGATTGGTTGCTATGGGCAGCTAAGCCAGTTCTGCTTTACACCAGTTTGATAAATCTCCCCCAGTATAATCGATATCCACTCTTGGATTTTGGTTTACACTTCAGTCCTTAGGTAGAAGTTCTCAACAGTGTAGTACTAGTACTGCCTGATATGATGCCTAATGCGTAGCGTCCTGTGCTTTGAGTTTGGGCAGGTAGCCAGTTATTTTGAGACTGTGCTTGGGTATAACCAGTCGTGGTAATGTATATCAAAGGTAGCAATACATCATGGCTATCATGAAGGGATAGCTGAAGGCATTGACCGCTGTGTAGTGATGGGTGCCAGCATGTACTCACCAGCTCTCGGTGGCTTTCTACAAGTCTGACGCGAAGTGGTAGTGAAAAAGTTGCGGTAATCTTTTCTACTGCAGATGGTATGGATGCCGTATAAAAAAAGGAAGTGGCCGGGAGCTTCAGGAAGTGTAACGGCGTGTGATGTGTTAAGACCTGGCCATTGGTACGCTTGGTGAAAGGGGTGTTACCATCGCAGCAAGTAGAGGGTACTCATGATGTACAATTGTCCATGATGCTTTATGTATAAATTCCTCGGCTTCTATGCTTAGTCACTCAGCGGCTACCTTCATCATTCAGATTTGTCTAGGCAGCACAAAGCGCTCTCCCGTCCATCTTCTTCCTACACTGATACATTGTAACAAAGTTCAGCTGTGTGATTGGTATTGGAACAGAACTTCTTTAACTTACAATCTCAAACTATTTTACTTTGACATTTTAGCTGCAAAAATTGGTCAATAATCTAAAAGGTTCTCGTAGAATAATGCACCACGGATTGTATTCGTAATATTAAAGTTAGTCACGAGGATATTTTCACACACGCCAAATATTCCAGCTGAAAGCGTTTTGCAGGAGCAGCAACTTAAACTACTTTCACACTGGCGTTTTGGCTTTCCGTTTCTGAGATCCGTTCAGGGCTCTCACAAGCGGTCCAAAACGGATCAGTTTTGCCCTAATGCATTCTGAATGGAAAAGGATCAGAATGCATCAGTTTGCCTCCATTTCGCTTTGGCGGCGGACAACAAAACGCTTACTGCCTGATGAAGCAGAGCCAAACGGATCCGTCCTGGCACACAATGTAAGTCAATGGGGACGGACTTTCAATGGTGTTCATGACGGATCAGTTATGGCTATAGAAGACATAATACAACTGGATCCGTTCATGACTGATGCACGCGGTTGTATTACTGTAACGGAAGCGTTTTTGCAGATCCATGACGTATCCGTAAAAAACATTAGTGTGAAAGTAGCCTAATCTGATCCACACACGTTGGGGGGGGGGGGGGGGGGGGGGGAAATATCAGTGCAGAAAGTGACATGTGCTGATATTAAAAGGGTTGTCTGGGGGTGGGGGGATATTTTGGGAAGGGCTTGTAAAAGTAGGATTAGGCTACATGCACACGAACTGATGTGTTTTACGGTCCGCAAAAACGGGTGACGTCCGTATGTCATCCGTTCTTTTTGCGGATCCATTGTAATAATGCATATCCTTGTCTGCAATACGGACAAGAATAGGACATGCTCTATTTATTTTTTATTTTTTTGCGGGGCTACGGAACGGACATAAGGATAGTATATGGTGTGCTGTCAGCATTTTTTGCGGACCGCATCCTATCCGCAAAAAAAAAAAAACAGAACGGACACGGAAACTAAATACGTTCGTGTGCATGTAGCCTAAGAAAGATAAAAGAAAGGAAATTGACCCAGACTGATCCCCCATTGCGTAGTGGGTCCTTGTTGGTCCTTACCCCCTAGTACCATCTCCAGATGTGAGAACTTCCTGCTCAGCCAGTCACTTGCCGGGCTCATCTCAGTTACTGATTGGGCGTTTCCTACGTGTTTTGACGCAGTTTGTTGTAATGACAGTGACCGCTTTCCGAATGGAAACTGCATTCTTCATGATAGTACATATTGACTAAGCAGCCCTACTTTGTAGTCTGTGCTGGAAATTTCTGCAGCAATTGAGCTATATTTTTAGAAGAAGAGGAAGAATGCATGAGTGCAGAAGGTTCTACAAAAGGGCCATGCCCTTCATCAGCATACATTAAGCATGTTCCTCTTTCTGACATCAACACTAAAAATTTGAATGTATGTGGTACACAATTTGTATGATAGAGCTCCATGGATTTGTTCAGTCTGGCAGCAGGCGAGGGAAGTACTAAAGAGAACATATATTTATATTTGTTTTTGAGCATGGTTAGGGCTGGGTGATGGTGACAAAAATGAAAGTCCCGATTTAATTGAAAGAGTAACCTCGGCTTCAGGACACCAGGTTTCAGGTCCAAACAGTTCATTTATTGTGATACACCAGCACAAGCAAAATGACAAAAATAATAAACTCGCCCGTCCAGGCTCTAACTAAACATAATATTCCTGACTCACCTAAGTCCCTGTTCACACCCTGTGAACACATGCGGCTTTCTCAGCCAATGTCCCACAGCCTCCTGGCTGTACAGAGCACAGTACGCCCACTGTCTCCAGTCCAGTGTCTCTTGGGGAATCGTGGTCACTCAGCCCTCCTGGCTTGGACCACACAGAGCCTCCAGGCCTCTGTCCACAGGCAACACACTCCCCCCTTGCTGACACTTTGGGAGGAGCTTTGTGCCAACCTGAGTACCTCCAGCTGGTCTCACCTGTGGTGGAATAGCGGTGTGGACCGCACTATCCACCCCTTCCTTGCCTCTACCGTGTGTGAGACCGGTCACTGTCTCACTAATTTTATATATATATATATATATGTAATTTATTTATTAGTACTGTTTGTATAGGACTTTACAATATTTAACCCCTTAGTGACCAGCCTCTTTTGGGCCTTACGGACCCAGCATTTTTCTTCCTTTTTTCATAGTCTCCTTGCAAGAGCTATAGCTTTATTTTTCCGTTTATGTAGCTGTATGAGGGCTTTTTTGTGGGACAAATTGTAGTTTTTAATGGGGTACACATAACTTTCTGATTTCTTAATTCTTTCTGAGAGGGAAATATAGAAAAAGCAGCAATACTGAAACTGAGTTTTTGCGTTATAAATTTACCACATTCATTTTTCAGCATAAATAACATATATTTATTCTTTGGATCAGTACAATTACAGCGATACTAAATACATGTTTGTTTTTTGTTTTTTTACTGCTTTTGTGTAATAAAGCCCCTACACCCGTATGGACCTGCCTATACGCACATCGGCATCCTGCAAATGAGTCTGCTTCCTCTGTCACCGCATACATGCGGTGTGTGCCATTGCCCACGGCATGTAAGGCTGGGTTCACACTTGAGCGTTTTACAGCGCGTTCAAACGCACTGTAAAACGCCCAACACATGAAAACCAATGCTTCCCTATGGCCCTGGTTCTCACTTGAGCGTTTTACAGCGCTGAAAAACGCGCTGTAAAACGCCCTACGCTCAAACAAGTACTTGAGCTTCTTTGGGGCGTTTTGACGCGCGTTTGTGGCCATAGGACATTGCAGTCAATCACACAAACACGCGTCAAACGCGCGTTTATTATTGCAAAAAACGCTGGTCAAAAACGTGCGTTAAACGCGCATATCAAAGACGCTCAGGTCTGACCCCAGCCTAAGAGGTTAAACAGCACAGATCGACACTGTTGCTGGTCCAAGGGACCCGTGCAGTGCTTAGGCGGCCCAGCCTAAGGCCCCTTAGTGACTGCTGTAAAAAAAAAAAAAAGTGGTCACTAAGGGATTAAGGAAAAACCGAACTGAAACAAAAGTCATAGGCAAAGTTCCATCGGTTAATTGGGCTGATGGACGGTTTATCAATTAGTCGCCCAGCCCTAGTTGATGTAACAAATGAAAATCAGACATCATATAGTACATGACAATCTCTTTCTAACAAAGTTGCAACCAGCCCTGTACCTCACATGGATCCAGAGATCTCCCCATTGCTTGGCTAGATTTATTTCAGGCTGGCAGCTCAGGGGGCATGCCCTTTCTGCTGCAGTTCTTTCCCTGTAACTGCGACAGCCTCTAACAGATATGGCTGGTGACAGTTGAAGATTTAAACTGAGCGCATGCGACCACCTGAGTGAGGTGGACGGAAACATAAGAAAAAGAATAAACAGCAGGCGGCACTATACAGATTTTATTTTATTTTATAGCACAGTGGCTATACAAAATTTTAATTACATGAAATTACAAAAGTATTCAGTTCCAAGTGCTGGTTTGAAAAATGTAGAATATTTTTTGGTGTGAACTCCTTTACTCTTATAAAACAGGAAGCGTTATTTTACTTTGTGCCATAACAAAAACGGAGAATGTATAAAAACTAGTAAGCACCAGATATATGTAACTCTCCATTCAGAATGCATTAGGATAAAACTGATCAGTTCTTTTCCGGATTTGAGCCCCTAGGACAGAACTCAGCGCCGGAAAAAAATAACGCTAGTGTGAAAGTACCCTTAAGTCAAACTTTTACTTTTGATTTCTCCAGTGCATCTAGAACAAAAATAGTACCGTAACTTTGAAAACGATATTGGTTAAAGTATCCTACTGTATTGTGTCTAAAGCTCCTGTGCAGACCTATTTGTCTCCATGGTTACAGGGTTTGTTGTCTGGTCCTGCAGTGGTGTTATGTCACTTTTACCTGCTGCCTCTACATCTAGTATTTTCTTGTATGACGTCTACAAAGTTT
The DNA here is from genome assembly GCF_905171765.1 of Bufo bufo. Taxonomy (NCBI): domain Eukaryota; kingdom Metazoa; phylum Chordata; class Amphibia; order Anura; family Bufonidae; genus Bufo; species Bufo bufo. The sequence goes on from NC_053391.1 coordinate 410,546,421, forward strand.
TTTCAAAGTTCAATGCCTTCTTGTCATAAAAGTCCAAGTTTTCTACTGTCAAACTAAAAAAAATAGCAGTCCGAGACAAAATATTCAGTAAGGTTTCATCCCATAGATCCAACTCAGAGTTTGGTACAGTGAAGTACCGAATGTTCAGACTTCTACTGTGGATATAGTGGTCATAGTTGCAGTTGTGAAGCTTTTGTTTTCCTCTGTGTCCTCTCTCGATCTGGCTAGGGTAGGAGTTGCCATCAGTTTAAGCTTTTCAATTGTATTGGTATCTCCCAGTGAAATCTCATCCATGGTTAAATTGGCTTCATGAGCCTTCTTCTGCCAGGTTTCCATGCCTAATGGCCACAAAATACTTGATGCGCTTAGAAAGTCCCCATTGCTTCTTGCTTGGCGCTTTGATTGTGTTAGCTTTGCCTTTAGAGCCGATACCTTGTTTGCCAGCACCACTGTACATATGATTAACACTGCAATAATAAATACCAACACGGCTATGACGAGGACGCAGATTATTATTCCCGTCTTGTATTTCTCATCGACTGTACAGGTTGCAGTAGCTGTGATGTTTGGGTTGTGGGGTATGACAGTATAGTTGCTTTGAACCCCCTTTGTTTCCTTACTTGTCGTTTGTTGGGTGACGTTATATGAAACTGTTGTCCTAGTGGGTTTATTAGTAGTTACGCCTTGTCCTCGAAGTTCTGGAGCAATTTTATACACAGAGGTTGTAGAATTGTCTTCATGAAGGGACAGGAAATGAACTGGAGCATCAGATGTGCTGTTTATGTCGGTTATGACTAGTTTATCGGTGTTGAAATTGGCGATGCCTACTTCTGCTTTACAACTGAAAGAAAGAAACAGTATGACAAGATGCAGTGAAGGCTGCATGTTCTTCATGTGGCTTTCTTGAGTCCTTTGGTATCTGCCAAGTAAAGAAAACATGATGATGGCCAGTGATTTGAGGGTTAGATTATAAATTCACTAAGATGTAAAAGAAACATTACTTCTCCCTGTTTTAAAAATCTTTTTTAGGGCTCATGCTGGGGAAGGTTTTCCTGACCTCACATGACTGGACCCAATCAAGGACTAGGCTCAGAATATACAAGATATATCCTTAAGCCTAAGCTTTTTAGACTTTGTATCGTGTAACGGAGAACAATACATTCATCCCTCCTTGCTAAACGGTGACTATGGCCAGCAATCCTATATACCCGTACAAAGTGCAAACAAAAAGCTCCAAAAACAATTTAATAGGGTATAGATTTTCTAAACCTTTCATGTCGAGAGCTGACCCTTGGGTTTTTATGTCCCTTTTGTTATAACGTAAAAAAAAAAATCCAATACAGCAGGATGGATTGTTCAGTAGATTAGATTTTCTGTATAAACTGTAGAGCAGAATGGGTAAAAACTATTACGCACTTCACCGATCCCCACCGCTGCTGTTCCAGCGCTTATTGGGTTCCCATTGGTGTCCATTTCCAGGTTGCAGCTCGAAACAAAGGAATTGCCTGCAGATGTCTGCCCAGCTAATCCCTGGATGAGGCAGCTTACTGCTGTGACCAGTGATTGGTTCAGCAAGCAACTCCTGCCATTTCTTGTGTGAGCCAGAACCTGTGATAGCTGGGACCTGGTGGGTGTCGGAATGACTAAATTGGTAAGAAATGTTTGTGTTTTTTTTTCATTATTTATTTTTTTGCCCATTTCTGCACCATATAGCTGAAATATCTTCTCACTGCATAACACCTTTTCATGCTTCTGACCATTTATGAGATCTAGAAGCATGGACAGTGTTTAGAAGATGTACCCAAGAAAGATGGCACATGCTCTGTCTCCCAGGTTTCCATATGCAGCATCCCAAATTGCCACATCTTGACTTTTGGTTTGTGGCAGGACTGCCATTTTTTCTCCTACACAATACAGTACGTGTCTGTATGTTGTGGAAGTAGATGTCACTGCGATTATCTGGTCATATGATGTAGCGTCTGGGGAATTTCCAGGCGGCTATAGAGAATTGTTATCAATATCCTCCTTGCTGATAGGAATTACACATTTGTGAATAACGACTATGTGAATGGACAGAAGTCTGCCGATTTGGGTTAAATATGGTCATACGTCTGTCAGGTTAGCATGCCGTTCCTCTGGACTCTTGTGTAACAATGATTTGTGTAGGTTTTTGCCTCTTTTCTGTAAACACGTATGTGGTCAGTACATTTTTTTTATGACTCTCTAACACTACCACAGTTTATCAAAGTGATTTTGGAAATTCATCAAACTTTTGCCCCTTAGGGTGCTGCCACACTTTCAGGTTTTTTTAAGCCAAAATCCAGGTTTGGATCATAAAAGGTGAGAAAGTATGAAGAACAGCTACTACTCCACTTTTCTGAATCCACTCCTGGTTTTGGCATCGACAAACCTGAATGTGTGGCCGTACTCTTGTACTTTGATACTGTAGTATGTTTTACAAGTTGTTGTAATTACTGATCTCAGTGAGGTGTGCTTAATATGCCGTGGTCGGCATAAAATGGTGACTTAGAAGTGTGATAGAATTGGTCAGTTTGTGCTCACCTTGGTAGTCGTCTTCACTCAGGACGTCTGTTGAATCTGTGTCGCACCGGTTGCAAAGCCTTCCTTACTCTTGAAATCTTGTTGTGCTCTGAAGATCGCCTTGCTGCTGTTTCCTTTAGTGTTAGACCACAGAGCTGTCAGACTTCCGCTTTTGATTTTGCTCATGCTCAATGTTACGCTAGCTTATAAAAAAGACCTAACCCCGTGCCTTAAGTAAATAGTCTGAGGGTGATGTCATCTACAAGATAAAGCTTATGGAGTAAAGTTCTACAATGGGTTTTATCTTTACAGCAAGGAGATGAGACTAAGGAGGAGTTTGTGTGTCAGTGCTGAGTCAGTAGCTATAGGTGAAGGAAATGGGGGACTTGTATGATCTTGTTGTGTTCATCCATAGCACATGCACGTACTGCTACTGCGATTGATCAGATTTGTATTGTACAGGGTGATAAACGAATGCCTAAGTAAATGTGCCTGGAGGTATCTTCTGGTCATAGAGGTGATGGAAGATGATTAATATTAACTACACTACCGTAATATTTGAGTTTTAAGATTTAATTATTATTTATTTTATTTTTTGCTAGTACTGTTACTAGTTGTCAGAGATAATTAAACATCTCAGACAAGCCCCTGTAATGGTCAAATATAAAAAAATAGATTATACTTACCTCTTAAGTGCCAGTGGTGGTCGTCCTTGTTTTACAAATTGGCAGTATACTGGCGAGTATAGTGATTGGCTGCTGCGGTTGCACATCGCCAGCACTATAACACGATGTATGGTGCGTCACCGCTGCAGCCAATCGCTGTCCTCAGCAGTAGGCCACTGAAGACGGGGTTTGGCTGCAGCGGGTATGTGCCATATACTGGCACGTCAGTGCTGCAGTTTGCAAACAAGAAGAGGCAGGAGTACTGGACTGGAGGTTGCACATGGCCAGCACTATAACACGATGTATGGTGCGTCACTGCTGCAGCCAATCGCTGTCCTCAGCAGTAGGCCACTGAAGACGGGGTTTGGCTGCAGCGGGTATGTGCCATATTCTGGCACGTCAGCGCTGCAGTTTGCAAACAAGAAGAGGCAGGAGTACTGGACTGGAGGTTGCACATAGCCAGCACTATAACACGATGTATGGTGCGTCACTGCTGCAGCCAATCGCTGTCCTCAGCAGTAGGCCACTGAAGACGGGGTTTGGCTGCAGCGGGTATGTGCCATATTCTGGCACGTCAGCGCTGCAGTTTGCAAACAAGAAGAGGCAGGAGTACTGGACTGGAGGTTGCACATAGCCAGCACTATAACACGATGTATGGTGCGTCACTGCTGCAGCCAATCGCTGTCCTCATCAGTAGGCCACTGAAGACAGGGTTTGGCTGCAGCGGGTATGTGCCATATACTGGCACGTCAGTGCTGCAGTTTGCAAACAAGAAGAGGCAGGAGTACTGGACAGGAGGGCACAGAACAACACTGGCGAATAGTAAGTACAAAGATTTTTTATTTCGCAGCATTCATGGGCTTGTCCTAGAATTTTAACTATTTCAGAAAGCCTTTTAAACTTTGCACATCGCATATGCTGTTTTCGATCAAAAAAGGTTTGTCAAGACAGGCTGACAGTCTACTGTGTGTAAGGAGCCCCTAGACAGATGACCCCCTTTAAAAATATTCTTGTAAAGACATAACTTCTTTTATGTGTGGAAATTCAGCAGGAAATGCCCTGCCTTGGTACCTAGGAAGTGGTGTAGTATTATTTTCTAAATGATTGTTATGTACATTTTTGCATTGGGCCATGTACAGGTAAATCGGAAATTAGAGCAGTTGACAAAGTTTGATAAAGTTTCACGCAAAGATCTTGCTATATTTCATTCATCTGCTTTGGCTGTTTTTGCAAAAATGCAAAAAAAGTGCAGCCAAATATGTTGTCATTGAAATTATTTTCTCAACCTGGCAAACTCCTCGTTCTATTATCGATAGAAAACGCTGACAAAATGAAAGGCTCTACCCTCTGACATCTGATATTGCTGCACTTTCCTGTTGTGACGTCTGCAAAAATTGCTACTGCAACAAAAAAAATGATCATTCCTCTAAGAATAAGAAACAATACTAAATACTGAACTTTCTTTACTACTGTAACTTATGATTAGCTAATATAGCAATTTTATGTGGGAAATCCTCTTTGATTATGCCTACAGCTTTGATGGATGCAAATAACTCAACACACAGGATTGTAATAGGAAATAATAATTTGTATTGAGAACACTTATGGCTGTATACAAATACTTTGTGCTTAATAAGGCTAGTGCACATCTCCTATAACTTTTGTTTTTGGCTTCCTGCAGGTTTAAGACTGGTCAAATAAACGGAGATTTATTGATCTACCATGTCCTTCTGACTTTAAAGCCATACTATGCCAAGCCATATGAGATAGTGGTAGATCTCACACACGCTGGGCCCAGCAATCGTTTCAAGACAGACTTCCTTTCGAAATGGTTTGTGGTTTTTCCTGGCTTTGCTTATGAAAATGTGACAGCCGTTTATATCTACAACTGTAACTCCTGGGTGAGGGAATATACTAAATACCATGAGCGGCTGTTAACTGGACTGAAGGGCAGCAAGAGGCTGATTTTCATTGATCCATCGGGAAAGTTGGGCGAACACATAGAACACGATCAGCAGAAACTCCCAGCTGCCACACTTGCTTTGGAAGAGGACTTGAAGCTGTTCCATAATGCACTTAAACTGGCCCACAAAGACACTAAAGTGTCCATAAAAGTAAGTGGTTGCTTAATAAAGTTTCATTATAACCCTTTTAGGCTACTTTCACACTGCCGTTTCTGGGTCCGCCTGTGAGATCCATTTCAAGGCTCTCACAAGCGGCCCCAAACGGATCAGTTTAGCCCCAATGCATTCTGAATGGATAAGGATCAGTTTGGCTCCGTTCCGCCTCCATTCCACTCTGGAGGCGGACACCAAAACGCTTTGGTGTCCGCCTGGCGATGCGGAGCCAAACGGATGCGTCCTGACTTACAATGTAAGTCAATGGAGACGGATCCGTTTACATTGACACAATATGGTGCAATTGTAAACGGAACCGTCCCCCATTGACTTTCAATGTAAGTCAGGACAGATCCGTTTAACTTAGACTTAGACTTTTTTTTGACAGAGTAAGGCAGACGAATCCATTATGAACGGATACCAGCGTTTACATTATGTGTGCGGATCCGTCTGCCGAGCTACCAGACGGATCCGCACCTAAACGCAGGTGTGAAAGTAGCTTTAGAGCCAATATAACTTTAATACATTTCCAGATATAAAACCTTTTGTCATTTTGATCCTTGCTTACAGAATTGAAGATCCTGTAGGAACTGGTTAGTAGGACTGTAATATTAAAGAAGCACTCCAGCAAAGTTTATTTTAAATTTTTTTTTTTTTTTTTTTTGCCTGTATAGTATTTATTAAATAATAGTCAACTGTTGTGTTTCTTGTGTATACTTTTTGTAATTAAAGTGACAATTATTCATCTGCTGCCCTAGTTTCTTCCTACCCTCTGATACGGCCTACATTTTCCACAAACTCTATGTATTTCCGCGCTATGGAGCTTCAGCCTGCCTCCTGCTTTTGATACATTTCTCTCTGTCAGCTCTTAAAAGCAGGACGCAGGGAGAGCAGTGTGAAGCTACATCTCATGGGCACATACTGGAGATTATGCACTCTGCACACGGCTAATCATTGTATGGACTTGCCTACTATATCACTGCACACCTGGCCAGAAATGACATTTTCATGTGGTGTACAAAGAAAGGAACATGGAGGAACGAGGTGTCTTGAGACTTGAGGAGGAGTTTTGATCTGTTATCCTGTAGCTCAGAGGAGAGACAGACATCCTGTCTACACAGAAGCACTTGACTCATCCATCCATAAAGAAAGGATTATAGATGTGTACAATGTATGCACCTGAGCTGGGATGAAACAGATTACACTGCTTAGAATATTGCTGGCAAGTTAGCATTCTATAAAATAGCTAGAGTGCTTCTTTAACACAAGTTACTGTTCATAGGGCATATTAAAGGACATCTGTCAGCAGATTTGTACCTATAAAACTGGCTGACCTGTTACATGTACACTTGGATGCTGAAGGCATCTGTGATGGTCCCGTCTTCATATGTGCTCACATTAATTGTTTTAATATATGCAAATGATCCTCTATTACACCGACTCTGCTCTCTCTGCAACTAGTATGTACTCTCCACTTTGACAGTGCTGGGCAGTGAAAATATTATAACTAGTGTTGAGCGAATTGAGCTTTGGATCATGGGTCTGAAGTGGATTCGTTCAGACACTTAATTTTATTGTTGTCTGGAGACCTCTCACTGTACAGCATTAAAATGTATTGCCTCCATGAAGGCAAAATTCATTTCAGCCGAGGTTGCAAGAGACATCGGTGAATGAATTTGGTAATCACGTCAGCGTCTTTGAAAGCATTTTAAAATAGCAATCCGAAGTCGGGTTTGGTACCAGATTCAGAATTTTAAATGTTTTTAACCCCTTAAGGACTTTTGACGTACCGGTACGTCATGTTTATGACGTACCGGTACGCCGGGCGGTGATCGGAACCCGATGCCTGCTCAAATCGTGACAACCCCCCCCCCCCCCCGTGTCGGCGATCGCTGCAAACCGCAGGTCAATTCAGACCTGCGGTTTGCGGCTTTTATCTGAGGTTGCGGCGGGTGGTGCCATCGGGTCCCCATGCGGCTGTAGGGGGGACCCGATGGCATTGCGCTGCCTTCCGTTGACGAGCCCCCTGGATCTCACAGGCCGAAAGCTGTATGAGTAATACACACAGTATTACTCATACAGCCAATGCATTCCAATACAGAAGTATTGGAATGCATTGTAAAGGATTAGGCCCCCAAAGGTTGAAAAAATGTTTTCCCCCCAAAAAATTGAAAGTTTCAAGTAAAAATGAACAAAAACTTCATTTTCCCCAAATAAAGTAAAAAAAAAAAAAAGTAAAAAATAGGGGGGGGGGGGGGGAGTATACATATTGGGTATCGCCGCGTCCGTATCGATCGGCTCTATAAACATATCACATGACCTAACCCCTCAGATGAACACCATAAAAAATAAAAACTGTGCTAAATAAACAATTTTTTTGTCACCTTACATCACAAAAAGTACAACAGCAAGCGATCAAAAAGGCGTTTGCCCACCAAAATAGTATTAATCTAACCGTCACCTCATCCCGCAAAAAATGAGCCCCTACCTGAGACAATCGGCCAAAAAAAAATAAAAAATATGGCTCAGAATATGGAGACACTAAAACATTATTTTTTTGGTTTTAAAAAAGCTGTTATTGTGTAAAACTTACATAAATAAATAAAAAAGTATACATATTAGGTATCGCCGCGTCCGTATCGACCGGCTCTATAAAAATATCACATGACCTAACACCTCAGATGAACACCGTAAAAAATTTAAAATAAAAACTGTGCTAAATAAACAATTTTACATCACAAAAAGTGTAAGGCCCCTTTCACACGAGCGAGTTTTCCGCGCGGGTGCAATGCGTGACGTTAACGCATAGCACCCGCACTGAATCCCGACCCATTCATTTCAATGGGTCTGTGTACATGAGCGTTGTTTTCACGCATCAGTTCTGCGTTGCGTGAAAATCGCAGCATGTTCTATATTCTGCGTTTTCCACGCAGGCCTGGCCCCATAGAAGTGAATGGGGCTGCGTGAAAAACGCATTGCATCTGCAAGCAAGTGCGGGTGCGATGCGTTTTTCACTGATGGTTGCTAAGAGATGCTGCTTGTAAACCTTCAGTTTTTTATCACGCGTGTGAAAAAACGCATCAAAACACATTGCACCCGCGTGGAAAAAACTGAACAACTAAACACAATCGCAGACAAAACTGACTGAACTTGCTTGCAAAATAGTGCGAGTTTCACTGAACGCACCCTGAACGCATCCAGACCTAATCCGTCACGCTCGTGTGAAAGAGGCCTAATAGCAAGCGATCAGAAAGTCACACGCACCCCAAAATAGTGCCAATAAAACAATCATCTCATCCCGCAAAAATCATACCCTACCCAAGGTAATCGCCCAAAAACTGAAAAAATTATGGCTCTCAGACTATGAAAACACTAAAACATGATTTTTTTTTTTGCTTCAAAAATGAAATCATTGTGTAAAACTTACATAAATAAAAAAAAAGTATACATATTGGGTATCCGTGACAACCTGGTCTATAAAAATATCACATGATCTAACCTGTCAGATGAATGTTGTAAATAAAATTTTGGTAAATTTGGTATTTTTTTATAAATAAAATTTATTTTTTTACTTCATTTTACCAGTGTTATGAAGTACAATATGTGACGAAAAAACTATCTCAGAATGGCCTGGATAAGTCAAAGCGTTTTAAAGTTATCACCACTTAAAGTGACACTGGTCAGATTTGCAAAAAATGGCCGGGTCTTTAAGGTGAAATGGGGCTGAGTCCTTAAAGGGAACCTATCACCGGGATTTGGGGTATAGAGCTGAGGACATGGGTTTCTAGATGGCCGCTAGCACATCCGCAATATCCAGTCCCCATAGCTCTGTGTGCTTTTATTGTGTAAACAAAAACCGATTTGATACATATGCAAATTAACCTGAGATGAGAAAATATGACTCTTCTCTGGTCACACAAGTAAGATATGACTCTTTTATGTTAATTTGCATATGTATCAAATCAGTTTTTTTACACAATAAAAGCACACAGAGCTATGGGGACTGGATATTGCGGATGTGCTAGAGGCCATCTAGCAACCCATGTCCTCAGCTCTATACCCAAAATCCCGGTGACAGGTTCCCTTTAAGGGGTTAAAGATGCAGAAATGAATACCAAATTCATTCTTGCTCGACTTCAGGTGAAACAAGTTTAATACATTTTAATGCTGTACGGAGAAGTGTTAGAACGAATTGACTTCGGATCCGCCAGTATCATCAGTACAAATCTGCTGACAGTGGCCCTTTAAGGGAAGAATACAGCATTGTACAGCGGCATCCAGATCGTCTGTGTCTCTGTAATATGAAGCTGCATGGACGCGGTGTGCCTCTGTACTGGCTCCATGCACACAGCTCTTGGACAGTATATGCTTTTATTGCTTTTTTTGTTTCAAACTTTAACTCACTGATTGTATAATTAATATATATATTTTTTTTTGTAGGTTGGTTCTACAGCTGTCCAGGTCACGTCAGCTGAGAGGACGCGGGTTTTGGGGCAGTCCGTGTTTTTGAATGATATTTACTATGCGTCTGAAATTGAAGAAATCTGTTTGGTGGATGAAAATCAGTTCACCTTAACCATTGCCAACCAAGGAACACCTCTCACATTCATGCATCAGGAGTGTGAAGCCATTGTCCAGTCTATAATTCACATACGGACTAGATGGGAACTGTCACAACCAGATTCTATTCCCCAACACACGAAGATCCGTCCAAAGGATGTTCCGGGAACACTACTCAACATTGCGTTGCTTAACCTGGGGAGTTCTGATCCAAGTCTACGGTAGACGTTCATCTATCTTTAGCCATATAGATATCTGTAAACTCAGTACAAAATAATAACTGTATTTGTCTTATTTTTGTCTTTTTGCAAATGCAGTTTGTTTTCTTATTTTAAAATGGTTCACTGGGTTTTACATGTGTCTGCTTTCCAAAACTTTGCCCTTATAGGACAAGTATAGCTTGACCAAGTCTATGCCACCTGATCTGATATTGGGCACGAATCAGTGCAAGTGAACGCTGGCCAGTACCATTGCCAAGGCAACCATACATTGGGTTGGGCATATACCGGTGTTAACGATACACCGCGGTATTAAGAAACAGCGATATGGCGATATCACTGTTCCTTAATTACCGCGGTATATTAGTGACATCAGAGGAGCGATCGCACTTGCACTGACCGCTTCTAAAACGTCTGCGTCCGGCTGCCTGTGCACATTGCCTGCCAGTTCTCACTGCAACCGCCCCCTCCTCGTTCCTACTTTACCTGGACTCCACCCACCGACCCGACAACTGGCACTCATAGGCCACGCTACGGCCACCCTGAAGGCCCAAACTTTAGCAGCCAATGAGAGGAGAAAAGACAACGGCATCCTCACAGGCCAGCTGCAAGCCAGGCCTGTACCATTGTCCACAGCGGGGGAAAACACATGCGGACTAGGGTAATGAATAAACATGTCTCCTAGGTAATACCATATCCTATCCTATCTTACCATCTATTGGCAGGCTCATCGGTTTTTGCAGCAGCCCCTGCATATGGCAGTGCCAGCTCTAGCGTTGAGAAATAGCACCCAAAACAAAAATATACCACTTTACCATTTACTGCCCCCCATATACACATGAACGCCCGACCCCTCCCCATATACAGTGTACAGCACCCGGCCACCCCTGTATACAGTGTACTTTGTACAGTGCACATAGATGGGGATGTAGTAGACCCAAGGGGAATATACAGGTCATGAGTCCCACCAGTATAAGCCCCATACAGTATAACATCTCCTTGTGGCCCCCATACAGTATAACGTCTCCTTGTGGCTGCCCCCATACAGTATTACGTCTCCTTGTAGCTGCCCCCATACAGTATAACATCTCCTTGTGGCTGCCCCCATACAGTATAACGTCTCCTTGTGGCTGCCCCCATACAGTATTACGTCTCCTTGTAGCTGCCCCCATACAGTATAACGTCTCCTTGTGGCTGCCCCCATACAGTATAACGTCTCCTTGTGGCTGCCCCCATACAGTATAACGTCTCATTGTGGCTGCCCCCATACAGTATAATGTCTCCTTGTGGCTGCCCCCATACAGTATAATGTCTCCTTGTGGCTGCCCCATGCAGTATAATGTCTCCTTGTGGCTGCCCCATGCAGTATAATGTCTCATTGTGGCTGCCCCATGCAGTATAACGTCTCATTGTGGCTGCCCCCATACAGTATAATGTCTCCTTGTGGCTGCCCCCATACAGTATAATGTCTCCTTGTGGCTGCCCCATGCAGTATAATGTCTCCTTGTGGCTGCCCCATGCAGTATAATGTCTCATTGTGGCTGCCCCATGCAGTATAACGTCTCATTGTGGCTGCCCCCATACAGTATAACGTCTCCTTGTGGCTGCCCCCATACAGTATAACGTCTCCTTGTGGCTGCCCCCATACAGTATAACGTCTCCTTGTGGCTGCCCCCATACAGTATAACGTCTCCTTGTGGCTGCCCCCATACAGTATAACGTCTCCTTGAGGCCCCCATACAGTATGTCTCCTTGTGGCTGCCCCATACAGTATAATGTCTCCTTGTGGCTGCCCCCATACAGTATAACGTCTCCTTGTGGTCCCCCTTGTGTTTTTTCTTTTAAACTGGTATTTATCGCAATAAATTTCTTAATATCGTTATCGTCTGAATATTTTTGATATCGCCCAACCCTAACCACACAGCACTTGGCGAGCATCATGCATCTGTCTGATTTTAATAAATAGGAGCTGTGCATGGTAATCGCTGGGTATTGTCCAGTTGCTTTGGCATCTGTGCCATTCAGTGTGCAGTTGGCTTTCCATGCTTGATGCCCTGATGGGTGGGGCACTTAATTGGAGGAAAACTTTAAAGGCAATGTACATCTTCGGGGGCATTTATTTATGATTGAATTTTATACATTTTGAGCTTAAAATCATTTTTTCACGAAGGGTACTTTCACACTAGCATTTTTGTTTTCCGGCATGGAGTTCCGTCACAGGAGCTCAATACTGGAAAAAAACTGATCAGTTTTATCCTAATGCATTCTGAATGGAGAGCATTCTGTTCAGGATGCATCAGTTCAGTCCCTCTTACGTTTTTTGGCCGGAGAAAATACCGCAGCACGCTGCAGTTTTCTCTCCGGCCAAAAATGCTGATCACTTGCTGGAATGCCGGCATTAATTTACATTGAAGTGTGTTAGTGCAGGATCCGGCATTAAGTGTTCCGGCAAAACGGATCCGGGTTTCCGGGCTGCGCATGCGCAGACCTTTTAAAAATGCAAAAAAAAAATTAATACCTGATACGTTTTTCTGTTTGACACCGGAGAGACGGATTCAGTATTTCAATGCATTTGTCAGACGGATCCGGATCCGTCTGACAAATGCCATCAGTTTGCGTCCGGATTGCCGAATCCGGCAGGCAGTTCTGGCGACGGAACTGCCTGCCGGAATCCTCTGCCGAAAGTGTGAAAGTACCCCTAGTCGTTATTAAAAATGCTCAACTGTTTCTGAGATACAAGATTTTAAAAAATCTGTTTGTTTGCAAAATGTGACTTTATCTTTGAATCCCGTCAGCTGATACTTATACCGTATTCTTATCAGTTTGATAAGAATTGGGCAATGATCAGTGCTTGAGGTCAAGAGGTCAGTTGGAGGTAGTGACTTCCAGTAGAAATACCCTTTTGTTATTTGATGGAAGAGCAGGGAGTCTGTGGTCTCTGGCCAATTGATGTGTAAAAGCTGTTTTGTACTTATTCTATATGTTATACTGGGTGGGTTTAAAGGGAACCTGAGCAGGAGGAGCTGAGCAGATTGGTATGTAGTTTTATGGGAGAAGATTCCTGCTCATTCTGGGCTTTGAAGTCTAGGAGGCGGTCCTACCAGTGATTGACAGCTATCTCTGTGTACACAATCATAGAGGGAAGCCTGTCATCACTGATAGGACCGAATCCTTGACTTTAAAGCCTGAACAAGCAGGCATATGCATGAAAAAAACAATACAGCTACTGTATTTTTCATCCTATAACACGCACCTGCCCATAAGATACACCTAGGTTTTAGAGGAGAAAAATTAGAAATAATTATTTTTCATCAGAGCTCCAGTGTTAATCAGACCTCAAAATAGACACCCAGTGTTAATAAGACCCCCAATCAGACCTCAGACTCCCAATGTTAATGAGGCCCCCAATCAGACCTCCATGTTAATAAGCCCTCATATTAAGTAGACCTCATATCAGACCTCCTTGTTAATAAGCTTCCATGTGAAGCAGACCTCCGATCAGAGAAAAAATAAACCAACTTACCTCTCCTGCACCGTACGCCGATGCAGCTGCTGAGACCCAGTGTATTTCCTGGTCTTCCTGCCGTGCTGTACACAAGAGAGCGAGCGGCCAAGGAAGACCTGGAAGCGGTGAGTACAGAGCCCGGAGAGCACTGCATTCACCACTTCCCGGTCCCTCTGTACTAATGAGCACGTCCATAATTGTAGCGCTCATTAGTATTCGCTCCATAAGACGCGCTGACATTGGGGGGAAATCACAGACCCATTCAAGTTGAATGGGTTTGCATCCGTCAGCGCCTGCTGCACGGACGGTGCACCTACATTGGGGACCCCAATTTGTTGTCCCATATGCACGGCACGGGCGGCACATGTTCATGTGGATGAGCCCTTATAGGGTGAAAAATACAGATCAGCTCAGCTTCTCCTGCTCTATAACATGCTGTGCAGATTAATTTGCATTTTCATGGTGGCAGGTTCCCTTTAAGGCTACTTTCACTCTAGCGGCAGGATGGATCAGACAGGCTGTTCACCCTGTTGGATCCGTCCTGCCGCTATTTTGCCGTGCCCCCGGAGTGCTGCATGTCCGACTTTTTAGTCTGGCAGCCTCTCTCCGTGCTGCGCCAGAGCTCCACTCCCGTCCCCATTATAGTCAATGGGGATGGAGCGGCAATCCGGCTGCACAGCGAAATAGCGGCAGGACAGATCCGACAGGGTGACCAGCCTGTCGGATCCGTCCTGCCGCTAGTGTGAAAGTACCCTAAGGATTGCACCTTTTAGTATGTATTTATTTATTTTTTACTCTTTCCAGTGTGTTGTCCAGGTTTGGAGATGGCAGCCCCTGTTATAAGCATTGGAGCGTTTCATTTCATGCTTCACTGCTCTCCTTTGCCCTTCCAAAGCCCGCCCATGAGAGCCGGTGACGTCACCGGGAACACTGCTGGGCGGAAGCCTCCGCCCAGCAGTGTGTGGTTATAAACAAACAAAAAAAGCCCTTGTCCTGCACGATCCATGAAATGCTCTGATGCTCATAACAGGGGGCTGCCTGGGTGAAATACTGGGTATGTAACCCGGACAACCACTTTATGGACTGCACCTTATTGACTTTTTACAGTTTCCCCAGTATTGTATATTATTTATCCTGCAATAATGGCATGTAGCCTACATCGTCATGTTACAAATCTGTGCAGGACTGTGTTGAATACTGAAAGTTACAGATCCCACTATAATATAAAGTGAAGACCTTATAAAGCAGTTTTGTTTGTATGTAATTGGATATGTATTGGTTTCATTTGTGCTGAGTTATGAGGTTGTATTGACTTGTGTTGTCTTTTTTGCAGGTCTGCTGCCTATAACCTTCTGTGTGCCTTAACATGTACCTTTAATTTAAAGATTGAAGGGCAGTTACTGGAGACTTCGGGTCTTTGCATCCCAGCCAACAATACACTTTTCATTGTCTCCATTAGCAAGACACTGGCAGCTAATGAACCTCACCTAACCCTAGAATTTTTGGAAGAGTGCATTTCTGGCTTCAGCAAATCCAGTGAGTACAAGTTCTCTGAAGTATAAGTAGTTCTTTCTAATGTTGTAAAGTTGCTTCCATTTTCTGCTTGCAAGGCTTTAACACTTACACTACCATGAACATTTTTACACTTTTGACTAAAAGTCCCCATGCACTTTAAACTATTGTCAGCTGAACCTGCCATTTTTGACGGGGTCGGCCAATAATGTCATGTTTACAGGGAACTCCAACCTCTGCCCTCACTGATGATGTAGGGGGAGAAAAGGGTAGGGCACGTTGATCATTCTCCCAGGAGATAAGCTGCCGCCTGAGGTGTCAGGCTGTGCTTGAAAGTGTATTTCTCAGTGGACAACTATTGAAGGTGTATTTGCACCTTGACCCTAAAATAAATTCTGAATTATGCAATGTCATTGTCAAAATGCCACCCAAAACTTTAGGAGCACCTTAATGACATTTTTAAACAAATCATAATGTTTAAAAGATTTATTTAAAAACAAAGCTATAAAAATGTATGGTAAGTGTTTTGCGGATCCGCAAAACACGGACACCGGCAATGTGCATTCCGCAATTTGCGGACCGCACATCGCCGGCATTATAATAGAATATGCCTAATCATGTATATGCCTAATATGTATAGCTTGGAAGAAAGAAGAGACAGAGGGGATATGATAGAAACTTTTAAATACATAAAGGGAATCAACTCGGTAAAGGAGGAGAGCATATTTAAAAGAAGAAAAACTACCACAAGAGGACACAGTTTTAAATTAGAGGGGCAAAGGTTTAAAAGTAATATAAGGAAGTATTACTTTACTGAGAGAGTAGTGGATGCATGGAATAGCCTTCCTGCAGTAGTGGCAGCTGCAAATACAGTGAAGGAGTTTAAGCATGCATGGGATAGGCATAAGGCCATCCTTCATATAAGATAGGGCCAGGGGCTATCCATAGTACTCAGTATATTGGGCAGACTAGATGGGCCAAATGGTTCTTATCTGTCGACACAATCTATGTTTCTATGTGTCTAAAAGTCTGACCCCAAACCCTCATTCACACGTCAGTGTTTTGGACAGTGATTTCCATCAGTGATTGTGAGCCAAAACCAGGACTGGAGCCTCCACAGACGTAAGGTATAAGGGAAAGATCTGCACCTGTTCTGTGAATAGCTCCACACCTGGTTTTGGCTCACAATCACTGATGGAAATCACTGACCAAACCCTGACCTGTGGATGAGGCATCAATGGAGGTGGACAGGGGTGCTATCAGAGTAGGTAATCCCTTTTTGATCAGTGGGGAAGGGGTCTGACTTCTTCACTGATCCTGAGAAAGAAGGGGATGCACTGCTGAATGGGGTGTATTCTAGTTCCCTTCACACGTGGCCAGTGAAGGGGGTGCAGTGTTAAAATTGTGCTGCTGCCTTTTTTATTGTCAGGATTGGTGGGGGTCTTAGAGCTGCGTGGCACCACTTTATAAGATGAGTGTACCCATTTAAAGTGGCTCAGCCAGAAAATACTTTCCATATTTAGGCAGTAATCTGGATGTGTTATGTTTCATCTCATTGTGCCCTGATGCGTTTAGTATATTGATAACACTATAGTCAGTGTTAACATATCGTCTCTGTCTTCCAGGTATTGAACTGAAACATCTGTGTCTGGAGTACATGACCCCTTGGTTACTGAATCTTATCCGCTTCTGTAAACTTACTGACGATGCAAAGCGGCAACGTGTCAGTGCGATCTTGGACAAGTTGATTACCATGACCATCAACGAAAAACAAATGTATCCGTCCATACAAGCAAAAATATGGGGCAGTTTGGGGCAGGTAAGCAAACAGCAGGTACTAGTAAAACGTCACCTACATTAATTTTTTTTTTTTTTTTTTTTTTTTTTTAAAGAATGCATTTTAAATCTTTTTTTCCCTGAAAATTAAAAAGGTTGTTTAAAGGGAGTCTGTCACCTAATCTGAGCTTTTTAAACCGCTCAGATCAGGTTATAGACTCCTTTGCCCTCATTCCAATGTTACCTTTATTTGTGCTGTCCTTCGCCGATATCTTCCAAAAAAGACTTTTAAAACTTATGCTAATGAGGTTTGGCAAGTGCCCAGGGGCGGCGTTACTGCAGCAAGTGCCGAGGCCCCTCGGCCATGTGCCCAGAAAACCACACCTCTTTCACCATTCTGGCCCCCCCTCGTTTCCTATTATTAGCTCCTCCTCTCCCTCACAAATCTCTCGCCTGCGCCGCTCCACACTTGCCCCGCACCTGTGCAGTGCTGTGCCCATTATGGTCGGAGGAACAGGGAGTTGGACTGCGCATTCGCCGACCCTTTTTTGGCTTCACTACAGCCATCTGCTGCGGCTGGTTACTTCTGCGGGCTGGATTTCAAGGTATGGACCAGCGCATGCCATGTCAATTCAACATGTTGATCCTTTTTTATTCCCGACATCACCCATGATTGGTCAGTCCTGCTAAGATCGGTGGGTTTGGTCGAATTAAATTAAAGAAGTTATCCGGTAATTTGATATTAATGGGCTATCCTCAGGATAAGTCATCAATATCAGATTTGCAGGCGTCCGTCTGCTGGGACTCTCACAGATAAACTGTTCAAAGAGGAGTCCTGACACACCCGTCAAGTGCGTAGGCATCTTCCTAGTCCATCAGTGACGTCACCATACATTGGTCACTTGTCCTAGACGCAGCTCAGTCCCGTTCAAGTGAATGGGGCTGAGCTGCAATACCAAGCACATCCACTATACAATATATGGAGCTGTGAATAGACCACAGCGCTCACTGGAGCTCCGGAACGGGGTCCCAGGATATTGATGATTTATCCTGATAGGCCATCAATATCAAATTTCTAGATAACACCTTTTAAAGTTTGTCGACCTTAGGGTAGTGAATATGTTAAGAATGGGATGAAATCTTTTGAATTTTCTTAAGAAATAATTGATCTCTGCTGTCACCTCATTAGCATATAGATACAAAATGACAGCAGCTAATAACTCAGTTTTTGAATTACAATTTTATTGCATTTTTTGTAAGTGTAATTACTGTATTTTTCTTTGTTTTTAACTAGATCACAGATCTTCTTGATGTCGTTCTTGACAGCTTCATTAAAACCAGCGCAACGGGTGGCCTGGGATCTATTAAAGCTGAGGTCATGGCAGATACAGCAGTTGCTCTAGCATCTGGCAATGTCAAGCTGGTTTCAAGCAAGGTCTGTTTATACCTGTGTTATGCGAAGCAGGTAGAGTGAGGAACAGAAGTATTTGAACACCCTGCGATTTTGCAAGTTCTCCCACTTAGAAATCATGGAGGGGTCTGAAATTCACATTGTAGGTGCATTCCCACTCTGAGAGATATAAAAAAAATAATAATCAGGAAATCACATTGTCTGATTTTTAAAGAATGTATTTGTCTTGCACTGCTGAACATAAGTATTTGAACACCTGAGAAAATCAGTGTTAATATTTGGTACAGAAGCCTTTGTTTGCAATTACAGAGGTCAAGCGTTTCCTGTAGTTCTTGACCAGGTTTGCACACACTGCAACAGGGATTTTGGCCCACTCCTCCACACAGATCTCCTCTAGATCTGTCAGGTTTCAAGGCTGTCGCTGAGCAACACGGAGTTTCAGCTCCCTCCAAAGATGTTCTATTGGATTTAGGTCTGGAAACTGGCTAGGCCACTCCAGAACCTTGATATGCTTCTTACGAAGCCACTCCTTGGTTATCCTGGCTGTGTGCTTCGGGTCGTTGTCATGTTGGAAGACCCAGCCACGATTCATCTTTAATGCTCTGACTGAGGGAAGGAGGTTGTTGCTCAAAATCTCAAAATAAATGGCCCCATTCATCCTCTCCTTAATACAGTGCAGTCGTCCTGTCCCCTTCGCAGAAAAGCACCCCCAAAGCATGATGTTACCACCCCCATGCTTCACAGTAGGTATGGTGTTCTTGGGATGCAACTCATCCTTCTTTTTCCTCCAAACAAGACGAGTGAAGTTTAGACCAAAAAGTTCTACTTTGGTCTCATCTGACCACATGACTTTCTCCCATGCCTCCTCTGGATCATCCAGATGGTCATTGGCAAACTTCAGACGGGCCTGCACATGTGATGACTTGAGCAGGGGAACCTTCCGTGCAATGCATGATTTGAAACCATGACGGCGTAGTGTTCTACCGACAGTGACCTTTGAAACTGTGGTCCCAGCTCTCTTCATGTCATTGACCAGCTCCTCCCTTTAGTTCTGGGCTGATTCCTCACCTTTCTTATCAGTGATACCCCACGAGATGAGATCCTGCATGGAGCCCCAGTCTGAGGGAGACTCTTCCATTTTCTAACAATTCCTACAACAGTTGATCTATTTTCACCAAGCTGCTTGGCAATTGCCCGTAGCCCTTTCCAGCCTTAGGGAGGTCCACAATTTTGTCTCTGGTGTCTTTTGACAGCTCTTTGGTCTTGCCCTGACTGACTGTGGGGTGGACAGGTGTCTTTAAAGATCTCAGACAGGTGCTACTAAGTTAGATTAATGAGTGGAGTAGAGGTGGACTTTTTAAAGGCACAGTAACAGGTCTTTGAGAGCCAGAATTCTTGCTGTTTCTCAGGTGTTCAAATACTTATGTTCAGCAGTGCAAGACAAATTAATTCTTTAAAAATCATACAATGTGATTTCCTGAATTTTTCAAATTCTGTCTCTCAAAGTGGGAATGCACCTACAATGTGAATTTCAGACCCCTCCATGATTTCTAAGTGGGAGAACTTGCAAAATCGAAGGGTGTTCGAATACTTCTGTTCCTCACAGTATAATAGTTGATTTATCCATAAAATAACAATCACGTTTCCCTTCCAGGTCATTGGAAGGATGTGTAAAATAATAGACAAGACCTGCCTTTCTCCCACTCCTACGCTGGAGCAGCATCTCATGTGGGATGATATTGCCATACTCGCCCGATACATGCTTATGCTGTCTTTTAACAACTCATTGGATGTGGCTGCCCATCTTCCCTACCTCTTTCATGTTGTCACGTTATTGGTTGCTACAGGTCCTCTTTCTCTTCGAGCTTCCACCCATGGACTTGTGATCAATATCATTCACTCTCTGTGCACTTGCTCACAGCTGCATTTCAGTGGTATGTACTTTTATGATTACATTAGTCAAATTCTGCATGTTAAGTTTGTTCTAAGAGACGCTGGAAGAGCTGGGCTCCAAATGAATGTCTTTTATGTTTGCAATCTCTTGAGTCTAGTAGCCCCTAGTAGAATGTGTGGGATTACCCCTCTAATATCTGTCCTTGTTGTTCTGGGGCAGTGCTGATAAACGTGCCATGCCAAACTGGTTTATTTTAAATTGTTCTGTTTTCAGAGGAGACAAAACAAGTACTGCGGCTCAGTCTGACCGAATTCTCTCTTCCCAAATTCTATCTACTCTTCGGGATCAGCAAAGTCAAGTCTGCAGCGGTTATAGCGTTCCGATCCAGTTATCGGGATCGCTCCTTCTCACCTGGTTCTTACGAAAGAGAGACCTTTGCTCTGACGTCATTGGAAACTGTTACAGAAGCACTTTTAGAAATTATGGAGGTATAACTGTAAAGTTATCTTTTTATATTTTCAGGGAATTGTTTGTTAACCCCTTCCCAACCCGCATGTTGGGTTGTTAAAGATGGTGCCTGCTCCGGACCTTAGCGAGTGTCATAGACACCAAGTTTCTGCTGTTTCGCACAGCAGACACCCAGGGCTAATATCTGCAATCAGCATTTAACCCCTCAGATCCCATTGTCAAATGTGACACCTCCTCTGAGAACTGAAAGCATGCGACATCAGGGGAGCAGTTTTTTGGATGTGAAAGGCCAGAGCCTGATGGAGGTTCTGATGCCTATCACAGTTATATTCCAATGTAGGCCTGCATATGGCAGCACAACATTGGAATATACAGAATTTTCTATTCAGTAATGCATTAAATCCCATTGTAGAATAGAAATGGCAATCTGCCCACTGCATGTTGAGGTCCTCTTGGGGACCTAAACATTATTTTTTTTTTAAATGTAAAGAAATTATAAATTCAAATCACCCCCCTTTACCCAGAATAAAAATAAACCATAAATATCAGTCATCTTCACTTCCCCGAATGCCTGAACTATTAAAATATAAACAAATTTATCCCATGCGCTAAATGTCGTAATGGGAAAAAAAATTGAAATACAAAATTTGCAGTTTTTTTGTTTGCTTCAACTCCCTAAAAAATTGAATAAAAAGTAATAGACACTCCAAAATGATATCACTGAAAACTACAGATCACAGCACAAAAAATACGCCCTCACAGAGCTCCTTAGACATAAAATAAAAAAAGTTACAGGGGTTAAAATATGGCGAGTAAAAGAAAATAGATTTTTCCCAAATTTTTTATTTGTATTTTTTTAAGTATTAAAACACAAGAAAAACTACAGGGTGGACCATTTATATGGATACACCTTAATAAAATGGGAATGGTTGGTGATATTAACTTCCTATTTGTGGCACATTAGTATATGTGAGGGGGGAAACTTTTCAAGATGGATGGCGGCCATTTTGAAGTCGGCCATTTTGAATCCAACTTTTGTTTTTTCAATAGGAAGAGGCTCATGTGACACATCAAACTTATTGGGAATTTCACAAGAAAAACAATGGTGTGCTTGGTTTTAACGTAACTTTATTCTTTCATGAGTTATTTACAAGTTTCTGACCACTTATAAAATGTGTTCAATGTGCTGCCCATTGTGTTGGATTGTCAATGCAACCCTCTTCTCCCACTCTTCACACACTGATAGCAACACCGCAGGAGAAATGCTAGCACAGGCTTCCAGTATCCGTAGTTTCAGGTGCTGCACATCTTGTATTTTCACAGATTGTGAAGATACAAAGATAGTGGGGCCATTCTTCATCAATGGTAACCTCAAGGCCACTGGATATGCGAAATTGCTACATGATGATGTGTTTCCCTCTTTATGCACTGAAGCTGGCACGTTCCCTGAGTTTTTCCAGCAAGATGGTGCACCACCACATTATGGGTGTCAGGTCCGAGCATTCCTAGATGAACAGTTTCCTGGAAAGTGGATTGGTCATCATGGGCCAGTTGAATGGCCCCCAAGGTCTCCCGATCTGACCCCCTTAGACTTTTATCTTTGGGGTCATCTGAAGGCAATTGTCTATGCTGTGAAGATACAAGATGTGCAGCACCTGAAACTACGGATACTGGAAGCCTGTGCTAGCATTTCTCCTGCGGAAATTCGCGATGTCGGAAAGAGTTAATATCAGAAAGCAGCATGTTTTTGTTGTAATTAAAGGGGTTGTAGTCTAACATGTGTTTCATTTTTAGGCCTGCATGCGAGATATCCCGAATTGCAAGTGGTTGGACCAGTGGACTGAGCTTGCTCAAAAGTATGTTTGTAGATGCACCATGATCTATAAAGTTGGTGGACTTTTGTGTCTGTCTTCTATATGTTCTCACAATGTTCTCTCTGCACAGGTTTGCATTCCAGTACAATCCGTCACTTCAGCCTCGAGCGCTCGTTGTGTTCGGGTGCATCAGCAAACGTGTCTCTCATGGACAGATCAAACAGATCATTCGCATCCTGAGCAAAGTAAGCAATCTACTGGGGTGTTGTCTGTTTGCAATGGGTTTTAAATCAGACGAAACTTATACAGGATACCACATCCTGTTGACCTGGTACCGATTTGACTCGTGGGTAGACTCTGTACTATGCCTTCACCAAAGATGCCATATGTGTATGCACACTGCATTTCAGATTGCAGGTCTATTACAAAGTGAAAGTAGTGGAAATCAATATGGCACCTAAGGTATATTAATAAAATAATCTATTAACTTGCCTATTAATCCCATCCTGCTCAGAAACCATTTTTGCTTCTCCTGCCTGTTCACAAGTAATGGACCAGGGCTCCTTTATTGCAGAGCTTTCATTCCGTCATTATTCCCAGTTCCTCAGATACATTTCAGAATTACATGTAGCGATCTTTCTAAATATTAGACTGTTGGTGCCATATATACACAATCATGATGGTTGTCTTTGTTGTACTATATGAAAAGCTGTTGTGTCTTTAGCTTCAAGAAGCACTCCCAGAAAAAAATGTTGTTTGGTAATGTACATCAGGTATTAAAGGGGTTGTCCGGGTTCAGATCTGTATTCATTCACCAACTTTACCCACTCCAATGCTCCCTCTTGCCCTGCGCTGAATCACGGAGGGCAAGGGAATTTTCTTGAGATCCAGTGATGTCTCTGACACTAATGGGCGGCCTTCGAGCCTGTTTTTACGGCTAGGACAGCACTGAAGACCGCCCATCAGAGCCAGTGATGTCACTGGGATCACTGATAGGCGGAAGCCTCCACCTATCAGTGTCCAAATGTAAACAATGCAGCAAAGGGCAAGCATAAAAAGCTCCGATGCTCCACTTATTCTTGGTGGATAAGTGCAGATCGGGTTGATATTGGTGTTAATTTTTCTTACCAAGCATTGATTTATCAGCCTCTGTTTCCACCACATTAGTATTTCTATGTATTATGAGAATCACATTGAGCATCTCATAGGAATGCATAGAGCTTCCGATTTCTAATGTATATTAAAGACTCTGATTCTGTCAGTTAGGGTGGAGTCCACTGGTACAACAGAGAAGCAGAGGCTGATAAATTAGGAATTAAGCAAACAGACCAAAGCATAAAAAAATACGGAGTGCTTCTTTAAAGAATGACTTGGACACTGGAAAAAATTTAGCAGGGGGCTCGAAAGAGTATGAAAAAATGTCACTTTGTCAGTCTCTCCCTGCTGCTTTTGGTACCCATTGATTGCCAGCAGCATTCATAATTATTATTATTTATTATTAAAGCGCTATTCATTCCATGGCGCTGTACATATTATAAGGGGTACACATACATAATCCAGACAATTGCAATAAGCATGAACAAGATGAGTACAGACTGGTACAGAAGAAGGGAGGGCCCTGCCCGCAAGGTCTTACAATCTGCATGCATGTATATGCCGTGTCACCACTTCCAGTCCACGGCCGCAGCAATGGAACTGAGACACTGCGACAAAGTGAGTGGGGTTTTTTTTAACTCCCCAGTCCAGCCCCCCCCTGATAAATGTTTTCCAATGTTTAACTGAGAAGAAAATGTCATAGGAGTATATTATATCTCCAGTAGTGCCTACAGGCTGCATCGGCTTCACATGATCTGTGCTTGGAAATGAAATTATGTATTCAGATTCTTTCTTAAAAGTTTTCTATATGCTTACAAATTCCAAATATATCTAATGTGACCCTTTTTTTTTCTATTAAAATAAAAAATCTTTGATCAAACGTATTTGTTTTAGGGACTTGAAAGCTGCTTAAAAGGTCCTGATAATTACAATAGCCAAGTTTTAATAGAAGCCACTGTGATAGCACTAACCAAACTACAGCCGCTTCTTAACAAGGTAAGAGTCACGTTTCTACAGTTATCAAGTGTTAAGTAGTAGTTTGTCATCTGCACCTCACTAAAACCGCTAAATATATACTTCTAATTTCTTTCTATCCAGCCATGTCCGTTCCTGCAAATGGAAACGTGCAGAATGTTTCTATATTACATTGTATTGCCCTATGCAGGTCTAGAAATACCTGGCCAGGTACAGTAGTTTACTTTAAAGGGGTTTTCCAGTTATGATTTTTAATCGGCAGCCTGCCTTCTGAAACAGAAGCTTCATACCTACCTGCTCCACGCTGCCTCCATCTGTTTACATCCGGTGGTGCATGGGCCATGGTCCAGCCAATGACTGGCCTCAGCAGTGATGTGGCCTCAAGCAGCATGTCACCACTGAAACCAGTCGTTACTGGATGTATAGGGTGCACGGACTGGAAGATGGAGGGCCGGAGTGGCACGGAGCAAGTAAGTACGAATCTTCTGTTTCAGCAGGCAAGCTGCAGGCACTTGCTTAAAAATCATTGTAACCGGAAAACCCCTTAAAGCAAAGCAGTTTTGGTGCATTTAGCAAAAAAATCATCGTTGGTGTAGTTATCCAGTAGCAGAGCCTCTATTTATATGTATGTTTGCTGCTTAAACATATGGAGCTCCAGTAGTTGCCCTTGTATTTCACCAAGTATACCTCTATAATGGGACTACTTGAATGGTATAGAACCATTCTACACATGTGTGCTGGTGTCTTGAACCGTTGGGCTGTCCCAAGGCTCAGGAGAGTTATTGTATCGGTATTGTCTTAAAGGGGTCATCCAAGTAGTAAAATTAAATGATCTTTTATAATTGCTGTCGTTTAAAGGGGTTGTTCTCTTTATTTATATTGATGACCTATCTTCAGGATAGGTCATCAATATCAGATCGGCGGGGGTCCGATACCCGGCACCCCTGACAATCTTTTCCTTAAAGAGAAGGCCGCTCTCAGTGCAAGCGCTACCTTCCCTTCATTATTTACCTTCTCGCTGTCGCACCCACAGCGGTGAGCAGGTGTAAATACACCTAAGCCGTCCCATAGAAGTGAATGGGACGGATTCTTGTTATTACATCTGTTCACCGCTGTTGATGTCCTGAGGATGGGTCATCAATATAAATAAAGCGGATAACCCGCTTAATTTTTTTTATTAATTTTTTTTTGCGGATAGGATGTGGACCCATTCATCTCAATGGGTCCGCAAAAATTGCGAAAAGCACACAGTGTGCTATCTGTATGTCCGTTCCGTAGCCCCGCAAGAAAGATAGAACATGTCCTATTCTTGTCTGTTTTTTATTGTTACAATGGATCCGCAAAAAAAATGGATGCCATAAGGAACGTCATCCGTTTACTTTTGCGGATCCGCAATTTGCAGACCACAAAACACGGTTGTGTGAATGTAGCCTTAAGGGTCCATTTACACGTCCGCAAATGGGTCCGCATCTGTTCCGCAATTTTGCGGAACGGATGCGGACCCATTCATTCTCTATGGGACAGAAAAGATGCGGACAGCACACAGTGTGCTGTCCGCATCCGCATTTCCGTGCCGCACCCCCGAACTTCCGGGCCGCGGCTCCGCAAAAAATAGAACATGTCCTATTCGTGTCCGCAATTGCGGACAAGAATAGGCAGTTCTATGGGGGGTGCCGGCCGGGTGTGTTACCGATCCGCAATACACTACGGACGTGTGAATGGACCCTAATGGTGTAGTAGGCCGGAGTCTGCTGCTGTGCTTTACTGACTTGTCACCATCATCCTAGGATTCCCCTATGCACAAAGCCCTCTTTTGGGTGGCTATGGCAGTACTGCAGCTGGATGAAGTTAGTTTGTATTCGGCGGGTACAGCTCTTCTGGAACAAAACCTGCACACATTAGACAGCCTTCGAGTATTTAATGACAAGGTAAGCAAACTGCCGTCACGTGTGTATAGCCGACGTGGTGAACTGCTTAGCCATGCTCACATTTGGTATGAAAGCATCGTCAGATCCCAGTAATCATCATGTTTTTACTCAATTGATAATGGATTCTGGGCAAATACAGCCAAAATATGAGTATAGCTTTACCTCTCTAATGTGTCGGGGATCTATCAGGATTTCCATACTTTCATTTCAAGAATAGCACTGTATGCTTTATTACTTAGTCAGAATCACTGAACCCCGATAGACCGCATCACATGATCATCCATTGGCTTCTGTTGGCACAATGTTTTGGCTTCTGTTATGTGCCGAAGCCTCTTAATCCCAGCCGACCTTTCCTGTGGAAATGCTGTATGTGTGTGTTAAACGTTTCTGGATGATCAGTATGCTCTAGAAAAGCCGGCCGTGATGCCTGCACAGCCATAAGCACCTGACTTGTGCGCAAGATCTTTCCTTCCAGGGCATCTAAATGTTACCTTTATATTAGTGTTCACCACGTCTTTTGTAGAAGTGATTTGCACACAAAATAGGACGTAGTTTTGAGGAGGAAACAATCTACGGATTGAATTGAAGAAATCATCTTCATATTCAGCCCACAGAGTAGAGTGATTATATTCCCAGCGCAGGGTCATATGCTAAATATTAAAGCAATGTGTGATATTTGCTAGTGATTTTTTCATTTCAAAGATGAACGCTCTATAATGCTATAATATGGAGAGGGGCATATGGCTGACTAATGGAATGCTGCTTCTTCTGTTTGGCAGAGTCCAGAAGAAGTCTTTATGGAAATCCGCAATCCTCTAGAGGAATGGCATTGTAAACAAATGGACCATTTTGTTGGCCTCAATTTCAACTCTAACTTTAACTTTGCACTAGTTGGGCACTTGCTAAAAGGTACGTAGATTAAGAGCGATGTATTTAGTGATGTGTTCAGAGTATTTAATGTAGTTAATGCCCATGCCAAGAACTGTAGTTGAGTCTTACACGCTCTGTCATAATGGTTTTCTGTGAGTTTTTTTTATTTATTTACCCTCTTATTATTCCCCTCTTATAAAGGGATGGCATTTTCTAGGATGTGCCCTTACAAGGAATCTGTCGCCTCCTAAATGCATGTAAATCCGCCAGCAGTACCTCTGCGATCGTGCAGTAAAACAGAGGGCACCGCGCATGCGCGCGACTTGGGAAAGTGAAGCCAAATTGCGGGCTGTCACTCAAAGGCAAGAGGGGGCGTGGTTACCTTGACTTGAAGCAAGGAGGCCGCTGCCCCCTTGACTTCAAGCGGACATGCAAATTAGCGCGGACGGAGGATAAAAGATCGTTTTCTTACCTTATGCAGCATCAGACTGGAGGATGAAAAATGATTAGTATCACACTGCGGGCTACCCTGAGGTACTGCTGGCGGGTTTACATGCATTTTGGAGGTGACCGGTTCCCTTTAAGCCACATGATAGCTTTTCAGCAGAAAATGAGTAGCTTTCTTATTAAACAGTTACTCCCACAGCAGCACAGACCTGACTTTCCCTGTCGCTCAGCTGCAGCCCTGGCCATTCTGCATGAATAGAAATGTTAGAATTCTACATATAGATATGTCAAGCACATCAGACAGCACTCCAATTTTTGTAATGCTTAATTGGTTTTTATTGGCCGGACATGGTGGTACACAAAGCAACGTTTCGGGCACATAGGATGCCCTTCGTCAGGCAGAAACGTGTTCACTGGAGCGAGGTCAGCGCCGGCTCTTCCCTCTGTCCAGTGAACACGTTTCTGCCTGACGAAGGGCATCCTATGTGCCCGAAACGTTGCTTTGTGTACCACCATGTCCGGCCAATAAAAACCAATATAGCATTAAAAAATTAGAGTGCTGTCTGAATTGTTTGACACAAATTGAGTTCCAGGAGGTGGAGCCAGGAACAAACCCCTGCCGAGCACCCACACCAGCCAGATTTGACAGAGTGCTGTGATCAACTAGGATTTTTGTATTTACATATAGATATATGTTAGATATTAGAGGGGTATTCCAGCCTGAAGCATTCATCACTTATCTTCTGTATAGGCGATAAATTCTAGGTCAGATTCACACCGATCGCCAGTGCCATAGAATTTGATTGGAGTGGCAGTGTGTATCCTGGCTGCCGCTCCATTCAGACTCCTTATAGCCACGGTCTTGTGGCTAAGGGGAATTAGATACCAGAGTCCCACATTCTGGCAATCGGTGGGTGTCCCAGCAGTCTGGCGTTTATCACCTATTTAGTGAACAATTGATAAATGACTCATGCTGGAATAGTCCTTTAAGACTGTCTTAAAGGGAGTCTTTCACCTAAAATCACCATTCTAGAACGCTAACCTCAGGATCTCCATTACATTCCCCATATTAGAATTCCACCTTCCATACAAGAGGACATAGTTTTAAATTAGAGGGGCAAAGGTTTAAAAGTAATATCAGGAAGTATTACTTTACTGAGAGAGTAGTGGATGCATGGAATAGCCTTCCTGCAGAAGTGGTAGCTGCAAATACAGTGAAGGAGTTTAAGCATGCATGGGATAGGCATAAGGCCATCCTTCATATAAGATAAAGCCATAGTATTCAGTATATTGGGCAGACTAGATGGGCCGAATGGTTCTTATCTGCCGACACATTCTATGTTTCTATATAGCTGTCCATTGTCTATTTTCTCAGAAAAAACACTTTTATTGAATATGTTAATTAGCTTCTGAAGGTGCCCAGGGGCGGCGTTTATGCGGCCGCTGCCCAGGCTCCTCGGCGCTTTTCATACGAAACCCCTTCCCTTTCACCTCTCTGGCCCGCTCTAGGTACCTTCTGATTACGTCGTCCTCTTAGTGAGAAATCCAACAGATTCGCCGGGCCTGAGCACTTCATTCCCCATTATAGGCAGTGGCACAAGGCCGGCTAGATTGGAATGTACTGGCCGGCACATGCACATTAAACGCTCTTGTGCCTCTGCCCATAATGGGAAATGAAGTGCGCAGGCGCGGCGAATCTGTTGAACGGCGCTGGATTTCTCACTAAGAGGAGGACGTAATCAGAAGAACCTAGGGCGGGCCAGAGGGGTGAAAGGGGAGGGGTTTCGTATGAAAAGCAACGAGGGGCCTGGGCAACGGCCGCATTAATGCCGCCCCTGGGCACCTATATAAGCTAATTAACATATTGAATAAAAGTGTTTTTCTGAGAAAATCGGCGATGGACAGCAATATGGAAGGTAGCATTCTAATATGGGGAATGTAATGGAGATCCTGATGTTAGTGTTCTATAATGGTGATTTTAGGTGAAAGACTCCCTTTAAAAATGGTTCTAACAAAATGACTTTCCTTAGGCTATCGACATCCTTCCCCTACTGCTGTGGCAAGGACAGTACGGATTCTTCACACTTTGCTTGCACTCGTGAACAAACACAGGAATTGTGATAAGTTTGAAGTAAACACTCAGAGTGTTGCTTATTTAGCAGGTAAGAAGTTTGTCTTGCTATTGTACCTACTAAAAGGGCTTGTCCACCTATATTGATTTGAGGCTTGTATGGCTCCTTTTAGTACTGAGTCATATGGTCTCTGCACTGCCATATTGTCATGTACGGAGATATTTTTAGTGCTTCTGAGGAGAACTTGCCCATACATACTGAGACCAAAGGAGCATGCTACCATCTTTTATGTCAGGTTCAAATAAAATCTGAAATGAAATCGGAGCATTCCTTTAGTCT
Source organism: Bufo bufo (assembly GCF_905171765.1). Lineage (NCBI taxonomy): Eukaryota > Metazoa > Chordata > Amphibia > Anura > Bufonidae > Bufo > Bufo bufo. The sequence goes on from NC_053391.1 coordinate 410,576,628, forward strand.
CGGCACCGATGAGGGCTCCTGAAAATGCTACAGCAAATCTATCTTCAATATTTTTGTCTCCTTTACCCATAAGCTCGCAATGGTATATTTTCCTCTAACTATACTATCTCATTGAGTACAGCGTCTTAGTTTACGGATCATCGGTGATCCAGGAATTGGGACCCCCATTTATTGTCTGACTAAAGCGATGTTCTGCTTATTCCTCCTTCAGTTTATAAATTAGATGCATGTCTTTAAGATGGACTAATAATGCTCCCAGTGAAGTCAGTGGGGCTTAAAGAGCACCTTTCACCAATGCCTGTTTTAATAGCTTCATGCATTCCCCATATGATAACAATTCTGGAGCATCTATGTTCTTTTAACAATGCTCACAATGCATGTGATTGGGGTTTTACAAAACCCAATTTACTTTTTGCAGTTTTTCAAATCTGAAGCATGCCAGAATCTGTAAAATTAACTTGTGAAAAATAAATAAAAAAATTGTAAAAGCTAATAATGAAATTGCATGTGAATTTTTATTATACTTTTCCCTTTAAGGGCATGTTCTAATGATATATTCTTGGTTATTTGTAGCTTTGCTTACAGTGTCTGAAGAGGTGAGGAGTCGCTGCAGTTTGAAACACAGAAAATCACTGCTGCTGACAGATGTTTCAATGGAAAATGTTCCTATGGATACATATCCGATGCACCACAGTGACCCCACTTGCAGGTTGTTTTACCATCTATATTTTTTGCAGGTCAAAAAAAGTTTTCCGGAATTTTAATATTGATGACCTATTCTTAGGATAGGTCATCAATATCAGATTGGTGGGGTCCGACACCCGACACTCCCACTGATCAGCTGTTCGAAGAGAAAGCTGTCCTCGTGCGAGTGCTGCCTACCCTTCTTTGTTTACCTGCTCACCATCGACATTGCAGCCACGAGCAGGTGTAATTACAAGCTGTCCCATTCACTTCAATGAGACAGCTCCTTCCTATTCAAGCATATAGTTTCTTCCTACTGTAAAACACATCTGTGGAACTGCTGTTTACGGAGCTGAGCAGCAGATCAGACAAGGGGTTAAAGTCTATCTTTCAGTAAATAGGTGTGTTTAGTAAAAATGAATAAATAATATACAGTATTTTTCACTTTATAAAATGCACCTGATGATAAAGCCCAGCAGGTTTTAGAGGTGGAAAATAAGAAACAAATATCTTTCATCATACCTCCGATAAGACCCCCAAATTAGACCCCAAGTCTTCATCAGACTTCAGATCAGACCACCATTCCTCATAAAAACTTCAGATCAGACCACCATTCCTCATAAAAACTTCAGATCAGACCACCATTCCTCATGAAACTTCAGATCAGACCACCATTCCTCATGAAACTTCAGATCAGACCACCATTCCTCATGAAACTTCAGATCAGACCACCATTCCTCATGAAACTTCAGTTTAGACCCCCATATCAAACCTCAGATCATACCCCTATATCAGACCTGGATTAGAGCTCTGATCAAAACCTCACATCAGTCCCCCCATCGGCGCTCAGATCAGTCCCCCCATCGGCGCTCAGATCAGTCCCCCCATCGGCGCTCAGATCAGTCCCCCCCATCGGCGCTCAGATCAGTCCCCCCCATCGGCGCTCAGATCAGTCCCCCCCCCATCGGCGCTCAGATCAGTCCCCCCCCATCGGCGCTCAGATCAGTCCCCCCCCATCGGCGCTCAGATCAGTCCCCCCCATCGGCGCTCAGATCAGGCCCCCCCATCGGCGCTCAGATCAGTCCCCCCCATCGGCGCTCAGATCAGTCCCCCCCATCGGCGCTCAGATCAGTCCCCCCCATCGGCGCTCAGATCAGTCCCCCCATCGGCGCTGCACTGGGACCTCATAATGAAAGCACTCACTAGTATCTGCTTTATAAGATGCACTGCCCGGGGGGGGGCGCAGCTTACGGGGAAGACATGCCTCTGTGAGCTCCGCTCCGACCGCTGACATTTTCCCGTTATAAGCGCCGTTTCCTTGGCTCCACCAGCTAGCTGTACCCATGCAGGGGACACAGAAGACGACCCGTGGCAAGGGTAAATCTAAATTCTGGGGACACCGGCACCTTCACAGAACTTACCAGAGATCTTCAGAAACACGAGGCAATCCATCATGGCGGACCAGGCCATGTCCCCGACAAGCCAGGCCTCCTCTGCTGAAAGTGATCCGCACCTCGACCCTGAAGTGTCGCTTACAGGTCAGGCTGACTTATACAAAAATATTGCAGCCCTCTTTCGTACTAAACTCTCTCAGGCAATTGTGGAATTCTCCCGCCAAATACAAGACCTAGGAAATAGGGTCTCTGATCTAGAGTCCAGAACAGACGAGATTTCGGACGCCATGGGCGCCGACAGGGAAGACATTGACTCCCACACCGTGCAATTACAAGCGCTTTAACTAAAACTCGAAGACCTAGAGAATAGGTCCAGAAGAGGGAACTTAAGAATCAGAGGCCTGCCTGAATCCTTTCTGGAACTCTCTTCCACCGTGGCCTCCCTCTTTGCAGCTTTGCTGCCCCAAGTGCAACTGAACCAGCTACCGTTGGATAGGGTCCACAGAGCCCTAGGAAAGCCACGTTCTCCGGACATTCCGAGGGACGTCATCCTTAAATTTCACCATCCAGAGGTGAGGGACATGGTCTTGAATGCTGCACAAAACATGTCCAACTTACCTGGACTTCCACCCTCTGTTCGTTTTTATGTGGACTTAGCCCCATCAACACTGCGAAAGCGCAGAGAAATGAGACCAGTGACCCAGGCTCTGCAACAGGCCCAAGTGCGATATAGATGGGGGTTTCCTTTCGCCCTCTCTTTCCAACTGAACTCCCGCATCCGTACTATCCACACTCCAGCGGAGGGGCTGAAAACCCTTCAACGCGCGGGCATAACGGTTGAACGCACGGAAGGCCCAGCGGCACCTCCAAGACCCCAACGTCCAGCCTGGTTATGGACGAAGATTCCCGCCGCCACTTCATCTGCGAACAAATCGCAGGGACATTGATCAGTATGTGGCAAATCACCTTTTTTCTGCGGTCTTAGGGAAAGGACTTTTGCATCTCAGCAGTCCCGAATCTAAGGGTATCCTTTTCTTTATACGCTTGGTATCCACAATCTCCTATTACCCCTTCACTGAGCAGCACCCCTGTCATTACACAGGGAAACAGCGACTCAGACTTACATGTTGCCACCCAATATTGGGCCTCTTTTTGTGGGACAGGGGTTGGATATTACCTCTCTGACTCCTGCATTCGGCCCACCATTATTTGCTGGCCATTCTAGGCGCAGCCATCCTTGTTGTTATTCTACACCCATTACTGCTTTATCACTACTGTTTTTTGGTTTAAATGTCCTTATGGAGATCACCCCTCCCCCCCCCCCCCCCTCTCTAATGTAAAATGGAGCATAGTGTCAGTTGGTATAAGTGGAAATTTTCCACCATATAGCTTATGTCTAAGTTAATAACGCATATTGTGAGGGGATTTAACTCCCCAACAAAACGTAAGACGGCGTTTACCTTTTATCTCAAACATAGTCCCGATATAATTTGCTTACAGGAGACCCACTTCACATCCACCTCCTAAGTTTTTCCATTCTCAGTACACTAGGTTCTTCTTCTCTACATTTCAAACTAAAAGCAGAGGAGTAATCATCCTGATTAGGAACTCTTTCCTACTCCGTTTCTCGATCCATCATTGATCCCAATGGCAGATATGTTATTTTCCTAGGTAAATGTGGAGGGCATACCATGTGTATTGTAAATGTCTATGCTCCAACTGATGAACCAGTTAATTTTTTCACACAAATGCATCAACTCCTTGAATCCCTTAATTATGACGATTTGTTGTGTGTGGGGGGGGGGGGGCGACTTTAATCTTGTGATAGACCCTTTACTAGATCGCTCCTCCCCGCCAAATACCCCACGCCCCACCATACATGGGGTACAAATCAAAAAGGTTTTAGAATCACTCTTCATTGCAGATACATGGAGAGAGCACAATGGCCCACAAAGGAGCTACACCTATTTCTCACCCGCCCATCACCTGTACACCCGTATAGATCCCATCCTAGCTTCCACATCTCTCCTTCAATCTATGTCTTATTGCAGACACATTGTCGCTTCCTGGTCTGATCACGATATGGTTATGGTTGATGTAACACCGTCCACTCCTACTAGTCTCCTATTTACCTGGAGACTTAATGAGTCACTTCTGACTAGACCTGCTGTTCATGATCGGCTCCAGGAAGATATGGAAAATTTCTTATCAGACAATGCTGATCTGGACGTAGACCCTATAGTGGTTTGGCTTTCCCATAAAGCTTTTATGAGAGGACAACTGATTAGAGAAGCATCCCACTTAAAGAAAGGAACTTAACCCTTCTAGCTCTAGAAGCCAAACTTAGTAGACTGGTTCGAGCTCCTCAGAGGTCACCCTCACTTTACTTGCTCAAGGCAGTGAAATATACCAAAATGCAAATAAACTTGATTATGTCAAATAATACAGAAAAGCACTCGCTGGACTGCTTCGTATTACTACAAATATGTGAACAAACCTGACAATATGCTATATGACAATATGACAAAATTAACCAAGTGTTCCAAATTCACTCACGATCTGGTCAAGTATCTTCCAACCCAGAAGTCATTTACAACACATTCTATGCCTTTTACCAACAGCTCTATACAAAACCAGATGCGGGTCAAGTACAAACAAACGATACCTTTTTAACATCCATCCCACTCTCGCAGATATCCCCAGAAGCGTTAAGTGATCTGGGTAGGGCAATAGTGGTACAAGAAGTGGAATTTACAATTAACCCCTTAGGGACACAGCCTTATTTCACCTTAAGGACCAGGCCATTTTTTGCAAATCTGACCAGTGTCACTTTAAGTGCTGATAACTTTAAAACGCTTTGACTTATCCAGGCCATTCTGAGATTGTTTTTTCGTCACATATTGTACTTCATGACACTGGTAAAATGAAGTCAAAAAAATTATTTTTTTTGCATAAAAAAGTACCAAATTTACCAAAAATTTTGAAGAATTTGCAAATTTCAAAGTTTCAGTTTCTCTACGTCTGTAATACATAGTAATGCCCCCCAAAATTGTGATGACTTTACATTCCCCATATGTCTACTTCATGTTTGAATTATTTTGGGAATGATATTTTATTTTTTGGGGATGTTACAAGGCTTGGAAGTTTAGAAGCAAATCTTGAAATTTTTCAGAAATTTACAAAAACCCAATTTTTAGGGACCACTACAGGTCTGAAGTCACTTTGCGAGGCTTACATAATAGAAACCACCCAAAAATGACCCCATTCTATAAACTACACCCCTCAAGGTATTCAAAACTGATTTTACAAACTTCGTTAACCCTTTAGGTGTTGCACAAGAGTTATTGGCAAATGGGGATGAAATTTGAGAATTAAATTTCTTTGCCTAATTTTCCATTTTAACCCATTTTTTTCACTAACAAAGCAAGGGTTAACAGCCAATCAAGACACTATCTTTATTGCCCTGACTGCCGTTTACAGAAACACCCCATATGTGGCCATAAACTACTGTATAGCCACACAGCGGGGCGTAGAGTGAAAGGTGCGCCGTTTGGTTTTTGGAAGGCAGATTTTGCTGGACTGGTTTATTTACACCATGTCCCATTTGAAGCCCCCCTGATGCACCCCTAGAGTAGAAACTCCCTAAAAGTGACCCCATCTAAGAAACTACACCCCTCAAGGTATTCAAAACTGGTTTTACTTACGTCGTTAACCCTTTAGGTGTTGCACAAGAGTTATTGGCAAATGGGATGAAATTTGAGAATTTCATTTTTTTTGCCTAATTTTCCATTTTAACCCATTTTTTCCACTAACAAAGCAAGGGTTAACAGCCAAACAAGACTGTATCTTTATTGCCCTGACTCTGCTGTTTACAGAAACACCCAATATGTGGCCGTACACTACTGTACGGCCACACAGCGGGGCGTAGAGGGAAAGGTGCACGGTTTGGTTTTTGGAGGGCTGATTTTTATGGACCAGTTTATTTACACCGTGTCCTGTTTCAACCCCCCCTGATGCACCCCTAGAGTAGAAACTCCCTAAAAGTGACCCCATTTTGGAAACTACGGGATAAGGTGGCATTTTTTTGGGACTATTTTTAGGGTACATATGATTTTTGGTTGCTCTATATTACATTTTTGTGAGGCAAGGTTACCAAAAATTTTAATTCTGAAATTTCATCTCCATTTGCCATTACCTGTTGAGGAACACCTAAAGGGTTAATAAAGTTTGTATAATCAGTGTTGAATACCTTGAGGGGTGTAGTTTCTTAAATGGGGTCACTTTTAGGGAGTTTTTACTCTAGGAGGGCATCAGGGGGGCTTCAAAAGGGACATGGTGTCAATAAGGCTACTTTCACACCTGCGTTCGGGTGTCCGCTCGTGAGCTCCGTTTGAAGGGGCTCACAAGCGGCCCCGAACGCAGCCGTCCTGCCCTAATGCATTCTCAGTGGAGGCGGATCCGCTGAGAATGCATCAGTCTGGCAGCGTTCAGGCTCCGCTCAGCGAGCGGACACCTGAACGCTGCTTGCAGCGTTCGGGTGTCCGCCTGGCCGTGCGGAGGCAAGCGGATCCGTCCAGACTTACAATGTAAGTCAATGGGGACGGATCCGTTTGAAGATGACACAATATGGCTCAATCTTCAAACGGATCCGCCACCATTGACTTTCAATGTAAAGTCTGGACGGATCCGTTCAGGCTACTTTCACACTTAGAAATTTTTTTAGCGATTTTGGGCCTTGACATAGAAAAAGCCTTTGATTCCGTCACATGGGATTACCTCTATAAAGTTTTACAAGCTATGGGTATCAGAGGCCCGTTTTTACATGCTGTTCAGTCTCTTTACTCCACCCCGTTAGTTTACCTCAAACTCCCCATCTACACACCCAACACCCATTCAGATTTTCAGGGGAACACGTCAGGGCTGCACCCTCTCCCCTGCCCTATTCGCCATAGCGATGGAGTCCCTCGCCATCCATATTAGAAATAACCCAAATATTGCTGGCCTTAAGATAGGAAATAATGAATACAAACTTAGCCTATTTGCAGATGACCTCCTTTTGTCCCTTACTAACCCCATAATCTCTCTCCCAAATCTTTTACATCTTTTGAAGTCCTTCTCGGCAGAATCAGGGCTTCACATTAATCATAAGAAGTCGAATCTCCTATTATGTAATACTCCCTCCTCGTCAAAATCCCTTCTATTACAGAACTTCCCCTTTTCACATCAGCCCCACCCAATTCCATATTTGGGTACCCTGATACCTTCCCAACTAAACACCATATATAGACTTAATTATCTCCCATTATATCGAAAAATCAGTGAGGACCTCAAAACCTGGAGCTCACTACCAGTTTCATGGATTGGTAGAATACACATAGTTAGAATGGTGGTCCTACCCAGGCTTTTATATTTGTTTAGGACCCTTCCAGTTCAAATTCCCTGTAGAGACTTCCGTAGTTTGCAAACAGAGGTGATGAAATTCATTTGGGGTAATAAACGTGCACGTATCTCCTGTGCTATGTGTCGACATAAATCACAGGGTGGTCTCTCAGTCCCCGACTGTGTAAAGTATTCCAAAGCGGTGGGTCTGGCTAAATTATTTCTAACACACCTACAACCAGAAGCACACCCTCTGTGGGTTTCCCTTGAACAGTCCCTCCTTACCCCGTGGTCCTGGAAAGCCCTGCTCTGGACTACCCTCCTCTTACCGCCAATGATCCGGACCAACTCTCCATTATCCCATCACTCTCTACTACTCTGGAGGTCTGTTAGGTTTAAATGTGGGCTACAATCCAGACATACACCACTTCTTTACCTGTTTGGGAACCCGGCCTTTCCCCCAGGTCTTTGGACAGATACTTTTCAGTGGTGGATCTCTAATAAACACTCCTCTCTTCATAAGTTCCTGATTAGGGGGAAATTGATTTCACTAACTGACTTCAAAGATAAATATGAACTCCCAGATAACGAATCCTATAATGCCAACCAAATCTTCTCCTTTATTCACTCTCTGAAGGTCAATAATCTGAACCTAGATTTTACCCCTTTTGAGCGGTCCACCACTTTTTCCATGTATAAACAGGGACTACTATCAAGAATTTATAGAACGCTTAACGCCTCATCAGAAGGGGTTAACCTACCATACATGAGGGATTGGGAAGAGGATATTCGGGAGGAATATCCCGTAGCTAAGTGGTACCTTCATTCACAGACTTTAAAGGGATTCTGTCATGAGATTTGAGCCCTATAAGCTAAACATATGGCCAGGTCCGTACTAATAACATGAATCCTAAACTGCCCTTATTAAACCTGCTTGTGGCTCTATTAGCCCAAAAAACTGGTTTTTAGTTTCAAAGTGTTTTATTTATTTATAATGATAGAGATCATATACATGGTACAAAAGTATTATGCTTCATACAAATCAGTTCGTACATGTAGGATGAGTATCATTATATCCATAAGAAATACAATAGAACATAAATAACGAATAAAGCAAAAAATAAAATAAAATTAACATGCGGAGATCTTGTCAAAAAGTAAAGGTTAGCAAGTTTAGTACCTACAATTAATAAGCACACAAGTACCTTTAAATAAGAATTTCCAAAGAGCGTACCCTAAAAATCGTAATTTCTAATAGGTCATTCCACATTGCACATTCACTGAATATGAGGAGGACACCCAAGGCTCCCACAGCTTCTCAAAGGCTTCATAGGTATCCTGGCGGATAGCAGTAAGTCTCTCATAAAGATATATTTTGTTAATTCTATCCACTACTGCTTGAAAACTAAGTTCCGCCGTTCTCCATTTATAAGCTATATAAATCCTGGCAGCTAATAACATGTGTTGGGACAATTTAAACTTGGAATATGATAGTTTTGTAGATTTGTCACCAAGAAGGCATAAGATAGGTGATAGTGGGAAGGCACAATCCAGCACAGAGGAGATCAAGTCACGAATCCCACTCCAAAATCTTTGTACTATTGAACAGGACCACCAAATGTGGTAGACCGTGCCATCCACTCCACATCCCCTGAAACATAAAGGAGAAACCTCCGGATAAATGCGGTGCAATCTATATGGGACTAAATATGTCCTATGAAGAACCTTGATTGAAGTCTCAGCTAGAGTAATTTGCCAGGAGGTCTTAGTCAAGGTCTGTGAACATTGATGCCATTTAGCTATAGAGAGATCTTCCTGGATGTCCTTCTCCCACTCTAACATATATGGCAATTTAGTTCCCTCCGGCATAGTATTTAACAAACCATAGATCCTGGAAAGTAACCCCTGTTTATACAATGAATAAGTGATAAATCTCTCAAAGGGTGTAAAATCCAATGTCCTATTACTAATCTTCAGGGAGTGGAGACATGAGAAGATTCGCAAAGCAATAAAAGACTCACTATCTGGGAGATCGTATTTATCCTTAAAGTCGGCTAGGGAAAAAACTGTTTTTTATAAGCTGTCACTCACCTACCTAAGGTGCCCAAGGGGTTTTACGTTAACCCAGGGTGCCCACCCGCACCCCTCGCCATCTGGTGCCCAGCACCGCCTTCCTCAGCCCCGCCTCCCTCAGCCCCGCCTCCGCAATCCTCCCGTCTCTCTGCTAGTGCGCAGGCGCCGGATCTAGCAGAGGGATGGGAGGATTGCGGAGGCGGGGCTGAGGTGAGGAAGGCGGCGCTGGGCACCAGACGGCGAGGGGTGCGGGGGCGGGCACCCTGGGTTAACGTAAAACCCCTTGGGCACCTTAGGTAGGTGAGTGACAGCTTATAAAAACCAGTTTTTTGGGCTAATAGAGCCACAAGCAGGTTTAATAAGGGCAGTTTAGGATTCATGTTATTAGTACGGACCTGGCCATATGTTTAGCTTATAGGGCTCAAATCTCATGACAGAATCCCTTTAACTAAGAATTCATGGCAAGTCACTCTGGCGGAGACCTCAATAAAAGGGCATATCTAGTACCCTATAGACTGCACCGTATTTATCCTGAGGTCTCACCTCTTTGCTTTAGGAGTTGTGATGTGGAGGGTACAGTGTACCATACCTGGTGGTCTTCCCCACATGTTCAACAATTTTGGAGAAAAATTTCCTGATTGCTTTCTTCAGTATTGGATTGTACCTACTCACCTTCTCCATCTCTATGTCTCCTTGGGGATAAACCGCCAGGGATGACTTTTTCCAAATTTAAACTCTCCCAACATATACTACTAGCTGCCAGAATTCATATTGCCTCTAAGTGGAGATCTAGCTCCTTTAGTTTTCAAGCAGTGATAGATGGGATCAATAGAATCCTCCTTTCTTACCATATTCATTGGGGGACACAGAGACCGTGGGTATAGCTATGTCCTCTAGGAGGCGTTGACACTAGTAAAAGCTGTTAGCTCCTCCCCTGGCAGCTATACCCCCTCCAGCCTGGGGAGAGAGCTTCAGTTTTTTCTAGTGTCAATAGGAGGAAAGACCTCTGCTCTGCAGGGAATCTCCTGAAGATTTTTTATTTTAGTTAATTTTTTTCCTTCTTTTTCAGATGGGAAAACAGTGGACGCCTCGCCTCCCTGTTATCCCGGGGTCGAGTTGCGCCAGTGTCGGTCATCCGCACTGCTGCCTCCCCCACAGAAGATAAGGTGGACCAGGGCAGCCTCGCTCCCCTGCATCCCACCAAGCCAAGGGGTCACCTAGGTCCGACACAGAGAAGACCCTCCCGCCATTCCAGACTCCTGCCACTCCGGTGCCAGCTGCTGAGAAGGTGACCCTGCTGGAGAAGGTACCATTATGGGCCCACTTAGGGAGGGTGAAGCGAAGAGGAGGAAGATAAGGTGAGTACAGGACTAGGTGAGTATGTTAACCAACTCCCTCCCTTCCTATTAAAGGGTTCTACGGAAAAGGTTCCCTCTTTGGCCAGACATGGGCTTCATTTATCACTAGCCCAGCTCCCAACAGTTTTCCTTCCCTCCCCCTCTGTGCCGTCGGTACTCGGGCACATAAGGGGGTTAATGGCCAGGTCCCCGCAGGCACTATTAAACAGCCGGCGACCGTGCGCACCGCTTTGGTCGGGTGTGGAGAACGGATGCAGAGTGCCTGCGCAACTAACGCTGACCTCACGCTCAGATGCCCCTTGCTTCTGCTCCCCAGCGATAATCATCCCCTGGAAGCGGGCGCCTAAGAGCGAGCCGCTCCAGGAAGCGAACGCCGGCACTGGGTCCGGACACCATGAAATCTGGCCCCGCCTTCACTCCCGCCCGCGCTTCCGGCATGCGTGCGCATTTCTCTGCTGTCTGGCACAATTCACTTACAGTGATGTGCTGGTGTGTAGTGAACGCGCTGGACCTTCCCAATCACCTGCCCTCCACCTGCGCAATCCAATTCGGCCGGCCGCGGTCATACAGCGTTGTCCCCGCAGCCCTCTGTGCTCCGGCCGTACAGTCGGCCGGGTCCCATAACTTTAGGCCCCGTCTTGCGGCCTAGTAGCCCGCAATTCATTCCCGAGGAGGGGGGCGGTCTGGCGCGAATTCTTCCTGCCTTGCCTTCCCCTCCCCCTGTAGCTCGCAGAGCCCGGCCCTCGGTCGTCAGGCAGTTAACCCTTCCTGGTCAGCCTTCTCTTGAGGCTGGCACAGGATTCTATGGGTTTCTTGCTGAGGGGCTTTAATGTTGAGGGACTTAACTCCTCTGCCTCTTGCCAAATTGAGGTGAGCATCCCAGTTTTTTTATTAAAAAATACACAAACAAGTCAATTCGTGTCCTCCCCCTCAGTCCCCATCACTGCAGGACCCCCCTGTCTGTGTCAGACTGGGCCCGTGTCCTATCACGGTCAAAGGAGGACCCTTCAGTTTTCCATTCACCCTCCGGGGTCGTTTTGGTTAATAAAGCGCTGCCTGCGCAATCCAATGGTAGATCTCTCTATCTTCCCACTCACCCTCTGCGCTGCCTGCGCAATCCAACTGTGTACATCTGGACCTTCCTAATCACCCTCAGGGGTCGTTTGGTTGATAAAACGCTGCCTGCGCAAATCCAATTGTGTACATCCGGACCTTCCCAATCACCCTCCGGGCTCGTTTGGTTGATAAACACCGCCTGCGCAATCCAATGGTGGATCTCTGGACTTTCCCAATCCACCCTCCGAGGTTGTTTGGTTAACAAAGAACTGCCTGTGCAACCCAATGGAGGACCTCTGAAAATTCCCAATCCACCCTCCGGGGTCGTTTGGTTGATGTAGCTCCGCCTGCGCAATCTGTTGAGTGAACCTCTAGAAGTTGCCATTGCACCCCCATGTAGTTTGGTTGATAGATTCCACCGGCGCAGTCTCCAGCTGCCATGGGCTAGTTCTTGAGAGGCAGGATTGCACATAGTGGGCCAGAGCAGGAAACTTCCTCCTCGGTCACCTTGGCACCCCCACCCTTCCTCCTTAGGGTCACTCTCAGACACACCCTCCCTCCCTGGAGAGGTACGGTCTGAAGGGGGGATCAGTGGTTCGGTCTCTGCCGTGATTCCGGTGCGATCTTACAAGATGGTGTCCGAGGTAGACAGCAGTACTTGTCGTATGCATTACCCCCTTCCTTAGGCAGAGTATTTTCACTACTGGATGCAGTACTCCCTTGGTTATTACCTTCCTCTATTGGGGTCTAACCGCACTCGAACTGTTTCAGTGCCGGCAGTAGGCGTTCCCCTTTTTATTAGGTGGCGGAACTGCTTTCCCACTGGGGACAGTACTTACTGTATGCATTAGCCTCTTACATAGGTGGTGCTATGGCATTGTCCCTGGTTCAGTGTTTACTGTATGTCTTACCCCCTTACGTAGGTGGGGTATTGATACGGGACTCTCCTTATGCCTTGCCCTTTCCGTAAGAGGGGTATTCTCTCTACTTGGATTCAGTTCCTGCTAGATGCATTACTGCATTACCACCCTTCATGGGGGAGTATTTGCACTACCACTGAGTGCAGTGCTTGCCGTAAGCATTACCCTCTTTCATTGGTGGGATAATTGCAACATTGCCCTTTCCACAACTGATCCACTACCGTGGGGAATGAGTGCACATCTTGGATGTTGCACTTCAACTACGCCACGGCTATAGATGCCTTAGCTTCTTCTACAAGTGGAGCGTAGCGAGTATCAATACATGCTGGTGCCCTGTACTCTTCTTCTAATGGTATTTCGGTGCCACCAGGGATACTGTGGCTGTTTCCACGTTGTGTCTTTTTCCTTCGGTGCCATTTTGGGGAATGAATATGACTTCTCTCCTCAGGGGGTTGCCCAGTGTCACTCATGTGTCCTAGCGTCCCCTATATCCATGATCCTACCCTGTCCCAATATGTGTCTTCAACAATATGTAGTGCGTACACCATGGCACGTAATATTGTGATTACGTTCCAGCAAGTCGAGTGTTACTGACTCTATATTCCCTATCCACCATTTCTGATGTGGGAAGTGGTTGTGCTGGCACTTTGGTTTAGCATTGCAGCGTGTTCTCCTCCGCTGGTGCGGATTTTACGCTGGTACTAGCTTTCGCAGTCGCTGCAGTGGGGCAGTCGCTGCAGTGGGGCAGTCCCTCAGGTAGTGGTTCTACCCGGACGCTGGCTTGGCGGTTGTTCCTGTCCAACGCCCTTCCCAGGTGGAGTGTTTAAGGTTAGCTCTCCTTCCCTGGGGCAGTATGGTACCATGGCCTCTACGGGATCCCTCTAGTCTGCCCCTCAGTTTGTGCTGGCGGGCACGCTGCGGCTCCTACGGTACGGGGGTCCTGGAGTAGCCATTACATACTCTGGCTCCCCCTGCACGGCTCCTTCGTCAGGTGACGGAATCTTCTAACGCCAAATTCGGTGGCGTACGCTGCATGGCCTCCTCCTTAGGCAGAGTATGGCACCGCCACTATCATCCGGTGGCTACTTCTTGTAGTGTCAGTCTCAGATGGGGAATGCCACTTTTTCCTTCCGTTTTTCTTTTCCTTTTCTGGCTCAGGGTTCACGGCCACTCTGCAAACCTTGGTAGCTCCTATGTTACTACTTCTCCTCATCTATGTTGATGCAGGGTATTGGTTCTGTGGTTTTTTTCTTCCAAGTCTTGTTCCGGACCGACTGTTGGGCTGTGACTTTTTTCCAAATGCTATCCGTTGGTCCTGGGTGTACTACCCGTATCTACAACTACCTCTATCAAGACTTGACTAGTGACTGCCATGTCAGTCCGATGTAGTCATGCCTTTTCACTGCACATTCCGTGGCTAGACTTCGAGACTCACCACGCCAGGCTGAGCGGGGGTGCTGTCACGACTGTTGATGGAGTTTCGTTCCTGGAACGGAACACCCCTTCTATTCTTCCTCCTCGAGGCAGGAGTTTTTTCTCTTATCTTGGTCTGATAGAAAATTTCCGTCGAGCAGTGTTGCTACACCGTCAATGCACGGTCGCTGACGGAACTCCACCGCCGGTGATTCTCATATCGTCTCTACTTTAACCTATCCAATGTGTCGATTACTTGGCTTGTGGTTGGACATGCCTCATTCAGGCAGTTTTTTCTCGGTAGTTTATCAGCCAGTTTATCAGCCAGCTTCTCAGTCTCCCCAGTCTCGGGGGACATTGGTGGACCACTTACCGTTTCTGTGGAGTGCTTCCCTTTAGCAGGGGTGGATCCTGCGGTCCTGGGTTTTTGGTTTGGCCATTAGTTCCTTGCTGGGTCAGGTTTGGCGCTGTGTATCCTTTTCCAGCATCCTCTGACTCACCCGGGGACCATAATACCTTCCTTCAGGGAATGGCACATACGGTTCCTCCATACTGTCCTCCTTTACCGCCTTGGGATCTGACCTTAGTCCTTTCAGCGCTCTGGAATTCTGCCCTTGAACCCTTGCGGGAGATGTCACTCCGACTCCTGTCCTGGTAGTTTTTTCTTGTGGCTATCACATCCATCAGACGGGTGTCCGGGTTGGGGCACTCTCTTGCAGAGAACCTCCTGGTTCTGACAGGGATAAGCGGTTCCCCGGCCCGTTCATTCCTTTCTCCCGACGGTGGTCTCTGTTTCCATTTCAATTAAGAAACTGTCCTTCCATCACTGTGTCCCTCCCCTTCACACCCTAGGGAAAGGGAGTTAGGTCATTTGGACGTTGTCAGGGCTCTGACGATATTTATTTGCCAGCCTCCAGTTCCTTCCGGCGTACGGACTCTCCTTTTTTGACATCCCGGAGGGTCCTCGCAAGGCATTGGCGGCCTCCAGGGTGGCAATTGCACGTCTGCATGTGCTTAAACATACTGCACCCGGGGCCCGCCCTTCGGTGTCGGCTCACTCCACAGAGCGGTGAGCGCTCTTGGGCTCGGAGATTCAAGGTTCGCCCGCACAGTTGTGCAGGCGGCTACTGTCCTTACGCACATTCACTAAATTTTTGGCCAGGTCATACTACAGTTCTTAGTTGCCTGCAGGGGCGCTTGCTCCATGGGTCTGTGGTTTTCCCTCCTGTGGACTGCTCTCGGACTTCCCCGGTCTCTGTGTCCCCCAATGAATATGGGCGAGAAAACAAGATTTTTGTAAAACTTACCAGTAAAATATCTTTCTCGCTCTTCATTTGGGGGACACAGCACCCACCCAGTATTGTTGTTCGGCCACAGTTGTGGCTGTTGCTGGTTAGAACCTGGTTCTTGGCATTGTTGCTGTTACACGTTTTTTCGTTGGTTTACTTGCTTCTCCTACTGCTTCTCACAAACTGAAGCTCTCTCTCCAGGCTGGAGGCAGTATAGCTGCCAGGGGAAGAGCTAACAGCTTTTACTAGTGTCAACGCCTCCTAGAGGACATAGCTATACCCACAGTCTGTGTCCCCCAATGAAGAGCGAGAAAGAGATTTTACAAAAATCTCGTTTTACGAGAGACTATCGGCCATTCGTATGGATACATACGAAACTTTTGAAAAGCTCTGGGAGCCCTGGCTGTCCTCTTCCCACTCCGTAGACTTTCGATATAGCATGACATTGTAACCTATTATACGCCATATATAGTCTCATACAGATGTTCAAAATAAAAAAATTCACTAAGCTTTTCTTATGCATAATTGTCATACTACACTGCCATTTTCTATTGCCATTGTCTGATCTCCCATTGTAACTGTTGTCAAGATTGTATGACTCTGTTTGTATTGTACAAAATCTGTACGTTCTTCTATATAATAAGCATTTTTGATGCTTTTTCTCCATTAAATAAATCTTTTAACATAAGACGCGCTGCCGTTTGGGGCAAATATCTTTATAAAGCAAAAATACGGTGTGTATTATGACTCCATTTAATATTGTGGTACATTTACTTTTAATACATTCTTGATGGGGAGATTTATTTAGAAATGCAAATCGCACCTGAGATATCAGCATAATAATTGCTGTCACTTACTAGATATTTTTAATTCCACAGAACACTGAAGGAAAACCAACCATGGTCATCCCCAAAAGGGTCTGGAATGCACCTAGCTGCAAGCTACCCCACTGTTGGGCAGGTTAGCCCACGGACCAGAAAGTCTATGAGTCTAGACATGGGGCAACCATCACAAGCAAACACTAAAAAACTGCTAGGTAGGTCAGCTTACTAGTGTTACTACTGTTTTATCTGGTTGGGTGGTGCACATTTGTTATATTGAATGTCAGTGTTCAAACAACAATCCAGTTTTACTTTAGATTCAGCTATGCTTCATGTTCTAGGTACAAGAAAAAGCTTTGACCATTTAATATCTGACACTAAGGCTCCTAAGAGGCAGGAGAATGAATCTGGCATCACTACACCTCCAAAAATGAGGAGAGTAGCAGAGAATGATTACGACATTGGTGAGTATCCTACGTACTGAAAATAGTGAAACAGCAAAATAAAATCTGTACACTCACCCCCTACGCATCTCTCAGTATTGGTATTGCTGATTTTGTTAAATGCATGCATGTGGATTATTTCCTTGTCTTTGTTTGCTTTCTTGAAAAGAGAACCTGTCACCATGAAATGCAGTGCAGTCTACAGGCAGCATGTTATAGAGCTGGAGGAGCTGAACAATTGAATATACAGTTTATTGGAAAAGATTCATCATAACCTTTAATTTATACATTATTTTTCTGCTCTTTGCATACTTTAAAACACCCCTGTGTATAACCATCAGACTGACGGTTATCTCTGTATACACACTTACACAGAGAACGCCATCAGTTACTGGTAACACCTCCCCCGTGTACAGCTGACAGTTACCTCTGTATACACACATACACATAGAATGCTATCAATTCCTGAAAACACCTCCCTAGTGTACAGCTATCAGTGACTGACGGTCATCTATTTATAAACACTTACACAGAGAATGCTTTCAATCACTGATACCTCCCCTGTACACAACTATCAGTATCTAACAACTATCTCTGTATACACACTTATACAGAGAATGATCACTGATAACAATCCTATGTGTACAGTTATTAGTGACTGACAGCTATCTATGTATACACATTTGTTTTGCACAGAGAATGTTATCAATCACTGATAACCCCCCCCCCCCCCCCCCATGTACAGCTATCGGTGACTGACAGTTATCTATGTATACACACTTACACAGAGAATGCTATCAATAAGTAATAATACCTCCCCCCATGTACTGTTCTCAGGGACTGACAGCTTTCTCTGTATACACATTTACACAGAGAATGCTAGCAATCTGTGATAATACACCCCTCCCCCCATGTACTGTTCTCAGGGAATGACAGCTATCTCTGTATACACACTTACACAGAGAATGCTATCAATCACTGATAACACCTCTCCTGTGTACAACTGAGATCAGAAATAGCAGAAATTTAAGTGTATAAAATACAAGTTTTACTAAATCTTTTCCCGATAAATTACTGCATATATTAATCTGCTCTGCTCCTCCTGCTCTATAACATGCTGCCTGCAGATTGCACTGCATTTTGTGGTGACTGGTCCTCTTGTCGTGCCTGCCATATTTACACTTCTGCCACTAATAGTCAATGAGGCCTAAAATTGTCCAGACACTTCAGATAGCTGTCAGCCGAACTCTCCATTACCTGATGCATTACTTCACAAGTCTTGGTTTTTCTTCAATTTTCAGATACACCAAGAATATCATCCCCTCAACAACATCCTCACTTGCGGAAAGTATCAGTCTCTGAGTCAAATGTGCTCTTGGATGAGGAAGTTCTGACTGATCCTAAAACCCAGGCTCTGTTGCTGACTGTGCTTGTAAGATCATGTCGTCCTTCTTTCTTTTTTAATGATTTGTGTTTTTTGCCTAGTTATTAAATGTGTGAGCACATTTATTGAAACACCGACTTCAACAATTGCAAACTGGAGATTTATGACATTCTCACAGAATATGCCATACATGGATGAAAGGTGTGGGTGCCACCTCTGGGATCCGCTTCTATCTCAAGAACCCCATCTTGTGCCATGGGGAATGGAGAGGAGACTCATGTTTGCACGTCTCTTTCCATTCACTGCAAACTCAGCTATTTTTGTAAGAACTATAGCAGTGAACTGAGAGAGCTCCGCATGCGCGACCTGCTCTTTATTTACAGCAGCTCTTGACTGGGTCAAGTTCTAGATATAGGTGCGGGTCTGTCCTCCGGGACCCTCTCCTATCAGATGGGAATATCTCTTTAGTTGCTGTATAAGGTGAATATAGTCTGCACCTCCCATTCACAAAGTATAGGCTACTTTAAGGACTCCTGTGTTGTGCTGATAGCTTAGACTTTGTTCAGACTGTAGTTATTCAGTGGCTCACGAATCTAGTATTATGGCTAGAGGTGCTCAATCACCGGTACACCCAAAAACCGTGTGGCAAGTATAGTTTGGTATATAGAAATGTGATGGCACACTCATGTGGTTAAACAATGGGATAGATGAGTATCTTTGATTGTATAAAAATTATATTTATTATTTGACAAATAAAAACAGGAAAAATCTTCTATGTTGATAAAAGACATAGAAGATTTTTCCTGTTTTTATTTGTGCAAATAATAATCATTTTTATACAAGCAAAGATACTCATCTATTACTTTGTTTCACCACATGTGTGCCATCACATTTCTATATACCAATCTGTTTAGACTGTGTTTGAGCCTTCTGTGAAGATATAAGTTGACTGTATTTCCAGGCAAATATCTCGTTCAGATTAAAGCATGTCTCAACCAAAATCTGTTCCCGGTTCTCTTCTACATGTTCCCAATGTTCATGCATACTGGTTGACTCACTTGGTTACGTATACAGCTTTTTCTTCAACACAAGTGTTCGATTGGGTTGAGGTCTGGGGACTGTGGGGGCCAATTCAGCTCTTATTCATTGTCATTGAACCATTTCTTCGCCAATCTCGACGTATGCTTTGGGTTGTTGTCTTGCTGGAACACTATAATGTCCTTTTCATACCCATAGTACTCGAATGTACAAAGTAACTAGTCTTGTAGGATATAACTAGTCTTGTAGGATATTGTAGGATATTCACATATAGCACATATAGACTAACATCAATCCTGGTCAAGTGTCCAACTTCTTTGGCTGTGAAACAACCCCATATCATCAGGCTTCATCCACCGAACTTGACAAGTTGCTTCAATTTCTCGATCCATTAGCCCCCTTTTCTCACTCTTCATTGGGGGACACAGGAACCGTGGTATAGCTATCTCCTCTAGGAGGCGTTGACACTAGTAAAAGCTGTTAGCTCCTCCCCTGACAGCTATAGCCCCTCCAGCCTGGAGAGAGAGCTTCAGTTTTTTCTAGAGTTAATAGGAGGAAAGACCTCCCTTTGCAGGGTAGCTCCTAATGATTTTTAATTTTATTTTTTTTTAACTCGTTTTATTGGAGTTTAACAAGTAAGGCAAGTTACAGCATTATTAAGTAGGGTTAAATCCCACGCAGGGGATACATTGGCATCATGAAATATCTCTACAACCTTGCATCCAACATAAAGAGAGATCCAGTCTCGATCAGGAAGAAGTAATCAGCAGATATAATGAAGCAGCAATCCAAAGCACTAAATCCGCATATTATTATACAGCAGGCACATGAACCATATCAGCCACTGAGTACATGCATGCATTATGTAAAGTTAAAGGAGATGAGCACCACTCTCCCCACACCTTGTGAAACTTTTGTGGGCATTTCCTGTGAATAAATAAAAAAAAATTCATACTCACAGCGTGGTTGACCAGTGATTTCCATTGGTCTAGTGTGGGTGTTCTATCAGCCATCCATATCAAGGCAATAGCTTTTCTGGCGAAGAACAGAGTCTCACTCAAGAATACCCTGTGATAATGTCCCCAGATCTCCTTATCTAATATACCCAGAACACAAACCCTAGGGCAAAGCGGTACTGCAGAAGGGACCATAGTTGTCAATAGCTCTATCACTGCTCTCCAGAAGCCTTTTAAATATATACAATCCCACATGAGGTGCCAAAAGTCAGCATTATCCTGTAAGCATCTATGACATCTATTGTGTGGTAGTCTGCCCATTTTGTGTAATCTAGTGGGCGTGAGGTAGCTTCTGTGCAAAATAAACAACTGGATCAACCTGTTGTTGATTGATGGGGAGACCTTCATCGGAGCCATCAAGGCTTCATTCCACTCATCAGCCGTCAGCGAAGGTATTGAGATTTTCCACTTCCCCCTTAATAGCGAGGGGGTTCAACAGCATTCGATTATTGAGCAGGTGCTGGCCATAGGGAAGACATGTGTAAATATTCCCTAAGGTAGTATTCCACGTTCGGCAATTCTGATGCTGATACCCAAGGAGTTAGGAATTTCAACTGACCAGCCAGGTAATATAGGAAAAAAATCAGGCAGGCCCCTCCAACTTAGCTTTCGTCTAGACTCTCCCCAGATAAAATTGGCCACCAGTGAATGAATGCGACCGAAGAATTCCTTCGGTACCGGTGTGCATGCATGTGCCAGGAGATATAGACCCTTGGGCAAAAGAATCATTTTGACCAGGTTTAATCTCCCCATGATTGATAACGGTAGGGACTTCCACGTTCTGAATTTATCAGTAAACAAGGGTTCCAGGGGTGCTATATTTAAAGAATATGCCAATTGGGGTTCTCTGGTGATCACAATCCCCAGGTACTTCAAGTGGTCCACCACCAGTAAATTACAGTATTGTGAGGGCCACGTATGTGTCCATAGGGGCATAACTGCGGACTTCGTCCAATTTATGTGCAAACCCGAGTACTCCCCAAATTATTTTATTATTTCAATCGCTCTAAGGAGCGTAGTCTCAGGTTCATCCATAAAAAGGAGATCATCCGCATATAATCCCACTTTATCAATCCTGTCTCCCATGCTCACACCTCTGAAAACCTGATCCTGTCTGATTCTGAGAGCGAGATGTTCTATCGCTATGGCTAGCAGTAGCGGTGATAGGGGGCACCCTTGCCTAGTGCCTCTATGGAGCTCAAAAGACTCTGAATGCGACCCATTTACTAATATGCTTGCTTTGGGAAGTTGGTATAGTATCTCCACCCACTTAATAAACTTAGGGCCAAAGCTTTGCAACACTTCTATTAAGTACAACCACTCCACTGAGTTGAAAGCCTTGGCTGTATCTAGCGATGCCAGGGCCCAGTGCTTATCTCCTGCCATTCCTATCTGTGCGATGGCCTGCGCTCTCCTAATGTTATCAGATGTCGATCTGCCCGGTATGAAAGCTGACTGATCTTTATGTACTATAGTGGCAATTACCTTGTTCAGTCTAGTAGCCAATAGCCTAATAAGTATTTTATAATCTAGGTTCAGGAGCGAAATTGGTCTATATGACCCACACTCCAGAGGGTCTTTGTCTGGCTTCAGAATCACCACTATAGTAGCATCATACATAGACTCTGATAGCCGTTGGTGAATAGCCAGATATAATTTAAGAAGTTGGGGCCCCAATACATCAGCATATTTAGAATACACTTCTACCGGAATTCCGTCCGGGCCAGGCGCTTTACCAGTCGGCAGCTCCTTTATTGCCATTTGGATTTCTTCTAGTGAGATGTCAGCCTCTAATAGGTTCCTGTCCTCATCACTAAGCTGGGGATGTACTACCTCCATTAAATAAGTCCCTCACTCTTGTGTTGTATATTGAGCTGCAGACTTGTAAAGGTCTCGATAGAACCCCTTGAAGCATTCCAATATATCCCCGACTGATTCTACCACCAAGCCCTCAGGATTCTTTATTCTAATGACCGTGGGGGACATGCTGTTACTACGTACAATTTGAGCAAGTAATTTACCCGCCTGATTAGCCTTCTCAAAGGATTGCTGCTTTAAAAAGAATAATTTACGCTCACTCTTTTCCCTGAGGTGCATCATATAAAGCCTACCTTTAAGCATCCATTCTTGTTTATTCACTTCAGAGGGATTAAGCCTAAACAAGTTCTCTGCTTCCTTGCAATTAGTATTTAATTCCAGTTCCTTGCGCACAGAATCTCTTTTGATATAGGATATGGACGATTTGAGGCATCCCCTCAAGTAGGCTTTCATTGTCTCCCAGAGTAGCAAATCATCCGTTATCATATCCTGCACTTCCAAAAATAACTGAAGCTGGTCAGGAATTCTATCATTCACGGTTATAAGGGACAACCAGAATGGATGAATGCGCATTTGGATACTCTGCTTGACAACATCATAGAGTCTGAGTTTAGCAAAGACCGGTGCATGATCCGAGGGTCCCTGTGGTCCATATCCAACATCCACAAGATCTGTGTATATTGCTGCATTGCCCAGAAGATGATCAATTCTGGACAAGGCACCCCTGGCAGGAGTAAAACAGGAATACTCTCTCTGAAGCGGAAGCTTCAGTCTCCACATATCTAACCATCCCAGTTCCTTAATCATTCTAGAAATGACGGTGACATGTTGAGTGCAATCACCTTCTCCTCTTCCTGAGTGAAATCTATCCATGTCTTCATGCATCACTAAATTAAAATCACCCATGCAGAGTAGTTTAGCATTGGGGTACTGCGCAGCGAAGCTCATCACCACTTGGAATATGGTTATAGTATCAGGGGGCGGATTGTATATGTTGATCACGACATATGGAGCACAATTGATGAATGCATATACAAGGATATATTGCCCTTCTGGATCCACCACTGATTGCTGAAGCTGCCATCTAATGTTCTTATGAACAAGTATAGCCACTCCTCTGGAATTCGTCGACCCGTACGCATTCAGAGACCATTGAACCCATGGCTTCTTGATTCTATTCCCTGTTTCTGATGTCAAGTGAGTTTCCTGCAATCCCAGAATATGGGGATTGTACTGGCGTAGATGAGAGAATACAGCAATCCTTTTCCTAGGGCTGCCCAATCTTATATTCCCGGATACAACGTTCAAATCTGCCATCTATAATCGGACATCTTATTCTTCAAACAGATCAATACCCCAACACCAGAGAGTTAAAGACCCTCTTCTTTGGACCTGCTCTCATATACCCTCTGCGCTAACTTAGTATGACTAGTGTACCATGCCTTTAACAGAATAAACAGTGTATAACTTAACCCCTTAAGGACCGGGCTCATTTTCACCTTAAGGACCAGGCCATTTTTTGGAAATCTGACCAGTGTCACTTTAAGTGCTAATAACTTTAAAACGCTTTGACTTATCCAGGCCATTCTGAGATTGTTTTTTCGTCACATATTGTACTTCATGACACTGGTAAAATGAAGTAAAAAAAATTATTTTTTTTTGCACAAAAAAATACCTAATTTACCAAAAATTTGGAAAAATTTGCAAATTTCAAAGTTTCAGTTTCTCTACTTCTGTAATACATAGTAATACCCCAAAAAATTGTGATGACTTTACATTCCCCATATGTCTACTTCATGTTTGAATTATTTTGGGAATGATATTTTATTTTTTGGGGATGTTATAAGGCTTAGAAGTTTAGAAGCAAATCTTGAAATTTTTCAGAAATTTACAAAAACTCAATTTTTAGGGACCAGTTCAGGTCTGAAGTCGATTTGCGAGGCTTACATAATAGAAACCACCCAAAAATGACCCCATCTAAGAAACTACACCCCTCAAGGTATTCAAAACTGATTTTGCATACATTATTAACCCTTTAGGTGTTGCACAAGAGTTATTGGCAAATGGGGAGGAAATTTGAGAATTTAATTTTTTTGTCAAATTTTTCATTTTAACCCATTTTTTCCACTAACAAAGCAAGGGTTAACAGCCAAACAAGATTGTATCTTTATTGCCCTGACTCTGCCGTTTACAGAAACACCCAATATGTGGCTGTAAACTACTGTATGGCCACACAGCGGGGCGTAGAGTGAAAGGTGCGCCGTATGGTTTTTGGAAGGCTGATTTTTATGGACTGGTTTTTTGACACCATGTCCCATTTGAAGCCCCCTGATGCACCCCTATAGGAGAAACTCCCTAAAAGTGACCCCATCTAAGAAACTACACCCCTCAAGGTATTCAAAACTGATTTTACATACGTCGTTAACCCTTTAGGTGTTGCACAAGAGTTATTGGCAAATGGGGATGAAATTTGAGAATTTCATTTTTTTGCCTAATTTTCAATTTTAACCCATTTTTTCCACTAACAAAGCAAGGGTTAACAGCCAAACAAGACTGTATCTTTATTGCCCTGACTCTGCTGTTTACAGAAACACCCCATATGTGGCCGTAAACTACTGTACTGGCACACAGCGGGGCGCAGAGTGAAAGGTGCGCCGTTTGGTTTTTGGAAGGCTGATTTTGCTGGACTGTTTTTTTGACACCATGTCCCATTTGAAGCCCCCCTGATGCACCCCTAGATTATAAACTCCATAAAAGTGACCCCATCTAAGAAACTACACCCCTCAAGGTATTCAAAACTGATTTTACAAACGTTGTTAACCCTTTAGGTGTTGCACAAGATTTAATGGAAAATAGAGACACAATTTCAAAATTTCAAATTTTTGGCAGATTTTCCATTTTAATATTTTTTTTCCAGTTACAAAGCAAGGGTTAACAGCCAAACAAAACTCATTATTTATGGCCCTGATTCTGTAGTTTACAGAAACACCCCATATGTGGTCGTAAACCGCTGTACGGGCACACGGCAGGGCGCAGAAGGAAAGGAATGCCATACGGTTTTTGACACCATGTCCCATTTGAAGCCCCCCTGATGCACCCCTAGAGTAGAAACTCCAAAAAAGTGACTCCATTTTAGAAACTACGGGATAGGGTGGCAGTTTTGTTGGTACTAGTTTAGGGTACATATGATTTTTGGTTGCTCTATATTACACTTTTTGTGCGGCAAGGTAACAAGAAATAGCTTTTTTGGCACGTTTTTTTTTTGTTATTTACAACATTCATCTGACAGGTTAGATCATGTGGTAATTTTATAGAGCAGGTTGTCATGGACGCGGCGATACCTAATATGTATACATTTTTTTTATTTATGTAAGTTTTATACAATAACTTCATTTTTAAAACCAAAAAAATGTTTTAGTGTCTCCATAGTCTAAGAGCCATAGTTTTTTTAGTTTTTGGGCGATTATCTTGAGTAGGGTCTCATTTTTTGCGGGATGAGATGACGGTTTGATTGGCACTATTTTGGGGTGCATATGACTTTTTGATCGCTTGCTATTACACTTTTTGTGATGTAAGATGGCAAAAAATGGCTTTTTTTACACTGTTTTTATTTTAATTTTTTTACGGTGGTCATCTGAGGGGTTAGGTCATGTGATATTTTTATAGAGCCGGTCAATACGGACGCGGCGATACCTAATATGTATACTTTTTTTTTATTTATGTAAGTTTTACACAATGATTTCATTTTTGAAACAAAAAAAATCATGTTTTAGTGTTTCCATAGTCTAAGAGCCATAGTTTTTTCAGCTTTTGGGCGATTATCTTGAGTAGGGTCTCATTTTTTGCGGGATGAGATGACGGTTTGATTGGTACTATTTTGGCGTACATGCGACTTTTTTGATCACTTTTATTACCTTTTTTGGGAAGTAAGGTGGGCAAAATTTCAATTTTCTCATAGTTTTTATTTTTTTATTTTTATGGCGTTCACCGTGCGGGGAAAGTAACATGACCATTTTATAGATCAGGTCGTTACGGACGCGGCGATACCTAATATGTGTAGTTTATTTTATTTTTTTAATTTTTATTCAGTGATAAATGTTTTTTTTTTTATCTTAACTTTTTTCACTTTTTTTTTAAATTTTTTTGACCCAGACCCGCTTGGTTCTTGAAGATCCAGTGGGTCTGATGTCTGTATAATACAGTACAGTACAATATATATTGTTCTGTACTGTATTTTACTTACACTGAACAGATCTATGCCTTTCAGCATAGATCTGTTCAGCACCATGGACAGCAGGACGCCTGAGCAGGCGTCCTGTTGCCATGGGAACCCTCCCCGTCTGCTCAGAACTTCGCAGACGGGGAAGGGTAAGCACGGGGCTGAGGGGGGCTCTCTGGGGGCTCTCTCCCTCTCCATCGGGGGGCTGCAAAGGCACAGCAGCCCCCCGATGGAGAGGGCGGGAGCTCCCTGACCGATGACAGTTAACTTTTTCCATACAGCGGTCCATACGGACCGCGGTATGGAAAGGGTTAAACGGCTGACATCTGCATAGATGTCAGCCGTTTATACCAGGGTGCCAGCAATGTGCTGGCACCCTGGTATACCCACTAGAAGCCAACGATCGTTCATGGGGAGGCGGGCGGGGGATCGCGATCCCGCCTGCCGCACCGCCCGCCTCCCGCAACGCCCCCACCGCATGCGACACCCCCCCCCGCACCACCCGCCGGCATCAAATCATGCAGGGGTGCAGGTGGGGGTGAAAAATATAGATTTTAGCCACTCTAAAGTTTCTGATCGCCGCGGTCAGGGACCGCGGGGATCAGAAACTGCAAAAAGCGCAGCAAACCGCAGGTCTGAATTGACCTGCGGTTTGCTGCGATCGCCGACACGGGGGGGTCACATGACCCCCCCTGGCGTTGTCGCAGGATGCCGGCTGAAGGATTTCAGCCGAAATCCCGTTCCGTTTAACCCGTCGGGCGCCGGAATACAGATTTTAAGTCAGGACGTACCGGTACGTCCTGTGTCCTTAAGGACTCGGGAAATAGGGCGTACCGGTACGTCCTATGTCCTTAAGGGGTTAACTGTAGTGCAACAGATAATTGAGTAAACCTGTAAATGGTGACATCGCTGCCATCTTGTAGTGTGGCTGAGTTACCAGAGACCTGCATAGTGCAATATGGTGTTAAACCTATGCAGGTGTCTGCTCGGCACTGTAGCAAACAAAAAAAATATTGCATAATCCGTGCACATATAGAGATATAAAAAAGGGGATAAGGAGGGGAAGGGGAGGAAGAAGGCAGCATCCGGCCACCATATCAGAGTAGAGTATTATGGATACAAATGCTTCACTTAAAAGTCAGCGGAACGCATCTAGCAGGTGCATGTAACAGTGCGAACAAAATACTTGCGACTTCTGCAAAGGCAGTAACATCAATGAGGTCTTGGGCGACTTGGTAATTTGGAGATCTATTCCTCCGCCTCCTTTGAATCAACGAAAAAAAAACGTTTTTTCTCCATCTATCACCCGAAGACGTGCCGGATAAGCCATGGAGTGTTGTAGATTTAAATCACGTAGTCGTCTCTTGACTGAGATGAAGGTGGCTCTCTTCTTTTGTAGCTCAGATGAAAAATCAGGAAATCGCGATATATTCGCACTTTCATGTTTGATGTCACGCTTGTTTCTTGCTGGACTCAGGATAAGATCTCTATTCTTCCAATTAAGCACCCGCGCTAGCAGGGGCCTTGGGGGAGCTCCTGGAGGGGGAGGCCTGGCGGGAACCTGGTGCGCTCTCTCAACAGCGTAGGCGCTAGAAAATGGCACTTCAGGAAACTGCGCCTTGAACCAAAGTTCCAGGAAAGTGGCCGAATCCGAGCCCTCCGCTCTCTCTGGTAGACCCAGGTTCCTGATGCTATTGCGTCTGGCTCTGTTCTCAAGGTCGTCACACTTTTGCTGCCATAGGCTCGCAGACCTTTTCACATCGTGCACTCTGCCAACAAGTGGTCTAGTAAGATCTAAAGCCGAGACCCTGTCTTCTGTGTGACGCACTCGCTCCCTGAGCTGCTGCACATCTTGCCTCAGCAGGCCCAGGTCCACCTTCACTTCCTCTATTTTGCTAGTAAGTGAGGTCTGACATGTAGAGATCGCTATTAAAAGCTGATCAGAGACTGTTTTTAAAGTAAGCTCAGGCTCCCCCGTACCTTCCGCCTCTGACTGCTGCTCGCGGTGTAGCAGGAGCGGCGGCGCCATTTTGGGCCTCTTGCCTCACATAGATATTTTATTTAATTTTTTTCCTTCTTTTTCAGATGGGAAACAGCGGTCGCTTTGCCTCCCTGTTCTCCCGGGGGAGCACACCAGCGTTGGTCCGCCATGCTGCCTCCTTCCCCACAAGGGGACCAGGGCAGCCTCGCTCCCCTGCATCCCCCCAACTGAAGCGTCACCCGTCTAAGTCCCTCTTCCAGCTTCCTGCCACTACGGTGCCAGTAGCTGAAGGGGTGACCATGCTGGAGAAGAGGAAGGGTGAAAATGGCGGCTGGACAGATAAGTAGATGCCTGGTCCAGGCCGTCTTCTCCTGGGGACGTTCCGTCCGAAGGTGAGGTTGAGAATTTGGATATGGATACGGAGCAGCCTTTTAAGTTGGCTTCCACTGTGGATAGCCTCATTGCTGCCATCCGCGACACCTTCCGGGTGCAGGATGATCCACCCCCCTCCCCAGACATGCATTTTTCTGCCCCCAAAAACTGGACATCATATATCCTTTTCCAGCGGATTGTGTTTCCACGTGGGCATCCCCTCCTAAGTGGTGCGGCTCGCCAAAAATACGGCTATTCCTATAGCCGATGGATCCTCCCTTCAGTCAGCTGAAGATCGTCGGATGGAATCCTTGACGATGTCCCTCTTTGCTGCCACAGGGTCAGCCCTTAGGCCCGTGTTCGCCTCCGCGTGGGTGGCGAAGGCGATCTCTGAGTGGGGTAACCAGCTGGACCAGGACTTGGTATGCGAGGTCCCTGCTCAGGATCTCCGATCCTTGGCGCAGCTGATCATCCAGGCGGGGAAGTTCCTCTGCGAGGCGTCCCTGGACGCTGGCGCCCTCATTGCGTGCTCTTTGGCACTTGCAGTCACCTTACGCCGCAAGCTTTGGCTGAAGGTGTGGGCAGCGGACGCGACTTCCAAGCGTTCTTTAGTCGGACTTCCCTTTCCCGGCGCCTGTCTTTTTGGTTCTCGGCTGGATGAAATTATTTCTGAGGCCACGGGTGGCAAGAGCACCCATCTTCCACAGCCTAGAGTTAAGAGGGCCTCTCACGTTAGGGGTTCCTCACGTGGCAGGCCCTTTCGTCGATTCGCTGGGGAAGGCGGGTTTACTTCTCAAGATCGATGTAAGAAGCCGTCCTTTTGGGCACAGCCCTCTTGGCATCCCAGACCTCAGGCTGCTCGACCTCCTGCGGCTAAGCAGTCCTCAGCCTGAAGGTGCGCCCCTGCCCAACAGGGTGGGGGGCCGCCTCCGCCTCTTCCAGGACGTCTGGCGGGCTCATGTCTCCGACGCCTGGGCACTCGAGATTGTATCCTCGGGATACGTGATAGTGTTTGTCCCTTCCCCCAGACAGGTTTTTTCAATCCCGTCTTCCACGGGACCCCGAGCGGGCGGCCGCCTTCTCCCAGGCCATTCAGTCCCTTCTGGATCGGGGAGTCATCTCTCCTGTTTCCCAATCAGAAAGGTTCAAGGGGTTCTATTCCATTCTTTTTGTGGTCCCCAAAAAGGAGGGCTCGGTGTGCCCAATCCTGGACCTCAAGCAACTAAACCAGTTCCTCCGTCTCCAGGGGTTTCGGATGGAATCCCTTCATTCTTTAATTGCTTCTCTGGAGCAGGGGGAATTCCTTTCGGCCGTAGATATCCAGGACGCATACCTTCACCTTCACGTTCCCATCGCGCAAAGTCACCAGCGCTTCCTGAGGTTTGCGATAGGAGACCATCATTACCAGTTTGTCGCCCTCCCGTTCGGTCTGGCACTGGACCTTGGGTCTTCACAAAGATCCTGGCCCCTCTTCTCGCCCTGCTCCGTTCTAGAGGCATCTTCCTTATGCCTTATCTGGACGACATCATCAAGGCCCCCTCCTTTGCTCAGGATCGAGCAGCGTACAGATCACGCTGGAAGCCCTAGCTTGTTTCGGGTGGTTGGTCAACCTACAGAAGTAATCTCTGACACCCTCTAGACAATTGGTCTTTCTGGGTATGCTTCTAGACACGGATGAGGCACGGATTCGCCTTCCTTCGGACAAGCGACTGGCCTAACACCATTCCGTGAGGGTTCTTCTTGACTGCAGACTTCCGTCCATTCGACTCTGCATGAGGACGTTAGGGAAGATGGTCGCCTGTTTCGAGGCGATTCCCTTTGCCCAGTTCCACTCTCGCACGTTCCAGAGAGCGATCCTGTCCTACTGGGACAAATCTTTCGAGAGCCTGGACTATGCCATCCGCCTCTCTCCTCAGGTGAGGTAGTCCCTTTGATGGTGGCTGTCGGTTCCAGTTCTGGGAAGGTCCTTCCTTCCGATCTCCTGGACGGTTGTTACCACCAACGCCAGTCTGCTGGGTCGGGGAGGAGTGTTCCCTCCCAGGACAGTCCAAGGCACATGGTCTCGGTCGGAGTCCAAGCTCCCGATCAATGTCCTGGAGCTCAGGGCGATTCTTCTGTCCCTCTGGCACTGGACCCACCTCCTGAGGGGTTGCCCCGTCAGAGTCCAGTCGGACAACGCCACGGCGGTGGCGTACATCAACCACGAGGGGGGAACATGCAGCCTCGCGGTGATGCAGGAATCTGCCAAGATCTTACGGTGGGCGGAGGCCCATGTACTGGCAATTTCAGCGATCTACATCCCAGGTGTGGAGAACTGGACTGCGGTCTTCCTCAGCAGGACCACGATAGATCCGGGCGAGTGGTGCCTCCACCCGGAGGTATTTGAGGCGATCTGTCTCCGTTGGGGTCGCCCCGACGTGGACTTGATGGCCTCAAAGCTCAATCGGAAGCTTTCCACCTTCCTCTCCCGCGCAAGGGATCCGGCGTGGACGCAGGGGTTCTCCATCCTTTATGTGTTTGTGTTTCCCTCCTGCCCAGGGTTCTACAGAAAATCAGGATGGAGGGCATTCCGACGATCCTCGTCGCCCCTGATTGGCCCCATCGCGCATGGTACTCTGACCTCGTTCTCCTTCTGGGAGACGTTCCTTGGTCACTGCCACTCGGAGACGACCTGCTTTTGCAGGGACTGGTCTTCCATCAGCATTTAAGGTCTCTTCGTTTGACAGCGTGGCCATTGAAACCGCTATTCTAAAGCTAAGAGGTTTTTCGGTGGATGTTATCTGCACTATGATTCAGGCTAGGAAGCCTGCTTCGTCCAGGATCTATTACAGGACCTGGAGGTCCTTCCTGGGTTTCTGTGAAAGCCAAAACATTCCTCCTCTTCGTTTTTCTCTCCCCACGGTCCTGTCCTTTCTTCAATCAGGGTTGGACCTTGGTCTGGTCCTTAGCTCTTTCAAGGGTCAGGTTTCGTCGCTTTCAATTTTTTTTCCAGCACCCTCTGACCCCCTCCGGCCTGTAAGGACTTTTCTTCAGGGAGTGGCACATACGGTTCCTCCGTACCGTCCTCCTTTACCGCCTTGGGATCTGAATTTAGTCCTCTTAGCGCTCCAGGCTTCCCCCTTTGAGCCCCTGCGGGAGATTTCTCTCCGACTCCTGTCCTGGAAGGTGGTTTTCCTTGTAGCTATCACTTCCATCAGACGGGTGTCTGAGTTGGCGGCGCTTTCTTGTAGAGAACCCTTCCTGGTTCTTCATAAGGATAAAGCGGTTCTCCGGCCGTTCCTTCCTTTCTTCCAAAGGTGGTCACCGACTTCCATTTCAACTAGGAAATTGTCCTTCCCTCACTGTGTCCCTCTCTTTCACACCCTAAGGAAAAGGAGTTGCACCATTTGGATGTTGTCAGAGCTCTGAAGATCTATTTGGCAGCCTCCGCCCCCTTCCGCTGTACGGACTCCCTTTTTGTCATTCCGGAGGGTCCTCACAAGGGATTAGTGGCCTCCAAGGTGACAATCGCACGTTGGATTCGGGCTGCAATTGCGGAGGCATAGCGCGCACGGGACAGGGTTCCGCCCTTAGGTGTCGTGGCTCACTCCACCAGAGTGATGGGCACATCTTGGGCTCGGAGGAATCACGCTTCGGCTGCACAGTTGTGTAACGCGGCTACTTGGTCCAATGAATATGGGCGAGAAAAGGAGATTTTTGTATAACTTACCAGTAAAATCTCTTTCTCGCTCTTCATTGGGGCACACAGCACCCACCCAGTATTGTTGTTCAACCACAGCTGTGGCTGTTGCTGGTTAGAACCCCGTTGGTTTTTCGGCATGGTTGGTGTTCCATGTTTTTTCTTGGTTGGCTTGCTTCTCCTACTGCTTGTACACAAACTGAAGCTCTCTCTCCAGGCTGGAGGGGGTATAGCTGCCAGGGGAGGAGCTAACAGCTTTTACCTAGTGTCAACGCCTCCTAGAGGACATAGCTATACCCACAGTCTCTGTGTCCCCCAATGAAGAGCGAGAAAGAGATTTTACTGGTAAGTTTTACAAAAATCGAATGGACTCTCGGCCATTCGTATAGATACATACAAAACTTTTAAAAAGCTCTTGGAGCCGTGGCTGTCCTCCTCCCACTCCTGTCCTACTGGTAAGTTATACAAAAATCTCCTTTTCTCTTGTTTCTTTGAGACCTGTTTATACCTATCAGAGCCTACTGACGGTATACTGACTTTCGTCTCATCACTCCAAATCGCCTGTTTTCAATCTTCTACTATGCACTGTTCGTACTTTTTTGCAAACTCGAGCCACCGCTTCTTATGACGATATTGAAGTCGAAGTTTCTTCACCTTTTTTCGGGCCACAATTCTGCTTGCATGGACCTCTGTGATCTCACCTCCACTGCCATGTTTGTTGTTCCAGTACTGACAGACCTTGTGATGAGCCGACATGTTGACTCCGATATTTTGCCTGGACATCCACCTCTTGGCTTTGGAATGGATGGACGGACTTCATTTAGTATTCTTCCAGCTGTCATGGCGCTCACATGATGCAGTTTGGCAATTTTCTTGGCTGAGATACCGCTATCGATGAGCTGGATGATGCTGTCTCTTTTATTGGGAAATCTTCTACATGGCTGCTCCTGGATTCGAGCAAGTGACCTTTCACTTGGAAATCAACCTAATAACACACTGCGCTATTAGGGAATGTGAGCACACAAGTTTTAGTTTGTAGTATACAAGAAAAAAAAGATTGTTCCACCACCAGGAGCAAAACAGTAACAATGCAGGTACCTGACAAGAATCTGCATAACTAATCATATGTTAAAATAGATGCAAGTCCAATTTATGTATGAGATAGCAAAGATGATTGTCTATAAAATGATGGTAGTCTCACGGTCAAAGCTGTAGTGGATGGTGAAATATGGAGCCTGAAAGTCAAAAGTTCAAAACATTGTTACCCTTCTATGCTAATAAAAAGTATACTGATGTGTACCAGCCAAATAGAGGCCAAAACAGCAGACCTTTTTCGCGGTAGGTTAATGGGGGCATGTGGCTACATTCAGTGTATGAATTGGAAGCAAAACATGATGTGAACTTAGCCTTGTTTCTCTGCCTCTGCATCACTTCCACTCCTTTCACACAACAATAGTGCCTTCAGTTTTGCTTATATCTGATGTTTCGGAGCTGCTTTGCGTATATTGCTGATATTACTGTAGTAATTGAGACATGAATCATGCGTTCTGATTTAGGCTTTGTTTTTCAGGCTACTCTTGTGAAATACACTACAGATGAGTTTGATCAGCGTATCCTGTATGAATACTTAGCTGAAGCCAGTGTGGTCTTCCCTAAAGTGTTTCCTGTGGTGTAAGTATCTCACAATTTAATGATAATCTCAATTGAGCAAACATGTAAAAAAAAAAAATCTGAATCAAATTGTACGAATCAAATTTGTCAACAAACAGACATCTTGAGTAGCGAGGGGCTGGACCCTCTACTGAAGAGGCTACCCCCCCCCCCTCCTCCTCCTTAATTGACAGGGTTGAGCATCATAAATGGGCCTGTCAATCTCACGCCTGAGGCGTTGCTCATAGTAGTGAGGAGGCTCTGCTGCTGGAACAGCGCTGGTGCCAACTGTTCTTGCGCCGCTACAATTCCAGTGTGAATATAATTATTGTTCACATGGCACAACATATATGACTACTATGCCATGCTATTTATGGGCCCCTTTTTTTTTTTCTACTTCAGAGACTACCTTTTTCATTCTGCAGTCCCCACAGCAATTAGGTAGTCACAGGTCCTAGTGGCTCTGGTAAACAGCCTATTCTGTGTGGACTTATAGGCATTGACTCCTTGGGCAAAAAAAAGGTTAACAATTAACCACTATGTTGAAATTGTTTGGACTGTAAGGCCTCTTTCAGACAAGTGTGTTCGGCCCAGGAAAAACACATCATGTGATGGCCACATTTTCCAGACCCAATATTACTCCTCTGACCCACAACCCACAGTATCGTAATGATTTATGATGCTGTCAGTTCCTGCTTGGTCTACTGTATTTTACTCACTGCATTATGTGAGTATAGCACAATAGACCCGCAGTCCAGAAGGAAATATGGCCATCACAAGGAGCATGTTTCCCAGACTGAACACCCTTATGTGAAAGAGGCCTATGGCCGGGTTTACACATTCATGTTTTTCTAAGCAGTTTTTAAGCCAAATCTTGGAAGAGGATAGGACTCCATACCTTTTTATATAGGTCCCCTATTTATGATCTACTCTTGGCTTTGGCTTCAGAAACTGCACCAAAAACCTAAACATGTTAACCCAGCCTAAATGTTCTCATTCTTTCTCTTTATTTCAGACACAACTTATTGGACTCTAAGATCAACACCCTTCTGTCTTTGTGTCAAGACCCAAATTTATTAAATCCTATACATGGAATTGTACAAAGTGTGGTGTACCATGAAGAATCCCCTCCACAGTATCAACCATCTTACCTGCAAAGTAAGCTTAAAGTGTCTTGGAGTGCTGGAATAGGGCAGTTCTTCATTATGACAAAGAAGCCATGGGGTGCTGGTCTCTAGATGTGCAGCTCACTTTCAAGTGACCTTTAAAAGGGTTTTCCCATCAAGACTTTTTAGGGGATATTTAGGTCCTGTGTGAAAATGGCATTGGAGGCTTGTACCTTGCTCAGGATCAGTGATGGCCAGTTCGCAGTGTTCGCCGACGAACACATGCGATCTGCCATCTTTATTCCCTAGTCCGGCGATGCAGAGGTAAGTCCTTACCTGTACCTGCGCCGCGAGCCGCTCTGAAACACATGCGGTCACCGGGAGCAGGCAGTTCCGAGAACAGCCTTCATCAGGCTGTTCTCGGAACTGCCTGCTCCCGGTGACCGCATGTCTTTCAGAGCGGCTCGCAGCGCAGGTTACCTCTGCATCGCCGGACTTGGGAATAAAGATGGCAGATCCCATGTGTTCGTCGGCGAACACTGCGAACTGGCCATCACTGCTCAGGATTCTCTCTGCGACCCAGAGAAGAGCACTGTTCAGATCAGCAGCTTAAAGCCTCTTTC
Organism: Bufo bufo; assembly: GCF_905171765.1. Classification (NCBI taxonomy): domain Eukaryota; kingdom Metazoa; phylum Chordata; class Amphibia; order Anura; family Bufonidae; genus Bufo; species Bufo bufo. Next base: position 410,612,344 of record NC_053391.1, read on the forward strand.
ACACAAATTTATACGGATTGGCTCAGCATGCGTTCAGTGAAACTCGCACCATTTTGCAAGCAAGTTCAGTCAGTTTTATTTGCGATTCTGTTCAGTTTTTTCCGCGCAGGTGCAATCAGTTTTGATGCGTTTTTCAAGCGCGTGATAAAAAACTGAAGATTAACAAACATCTCCTAGCAACTATCAATGAAGACATTGATGGTTGCAACTAGATGCGATGCGTTTTTCAATGAAGCCACATTCACTTCTATGGGGCCAGGGCTGCGTAAAAAATGCAGGATTCAGTGCGGGTGCTATGCGTTCGCTTCACGCATCGCACCCGTGCAGGAAAACTCGCTAATGTGAAAGGGGCCTAAGGCCTCTTTCACACGAACGATACAGATTGGCTCCGGGTGCGTTCAGTGAAACTCGCACCATTTTGCAAGCAAGTTCAGTCTGTTTTGTCTGCGTTCAGTTTTTTCCACGTGGGTGCTATGTGTTTTGATGCATTTTTCAAGTGCGTGAAAAAAACTCAAGGTTTACAAACAACATCTCCTAGCAACCATCAGTAAAAAACGCATTGCAACCGGACTTGCTTCCAGATGCATTGCGTTTTTCAGTGAAGCCCCATTCATTTCTATGGGACCAGGGCTCAGTGAAAAACACAGAATATAGAACATGCTGCATTTTTCATGCAACGCAGAACTGATGAGGGAAAAAATAATGCTCATGTACACAGACCCATTGAAATGAATGGGTCAGGATTCAGTGCGGGTGCTATGCGTTCATGTCACGCATTGCACCCGCGCGGAAAACTCGCTCGTGTGAAAGGGGCCTAAGAAATCTCATCCACAGGCTGCGTACAAAAAACGTAGTGTAAATTGAACTGCGGTACGGATTTCAAATCTGCAACGGCTGTAAAAACCGCTGCAGACTTTTATTGTACAATTTCTGGTACATTTAGGGCTGTTTCAGTCCATTGCGGGAGTTACGCTCCGTGTGTGAGTGTGATCCTCTGCTCTGGACTTGCAGGAGCGCACGGCATTATCATGATTTATAATGCTATGTGTCTCTGCTTGTAATGCTATGTGTCTCCGCCCAGCAGTGTTTCCGGTGACGTCACCGGTTCTGATGGGTGGGCTTTAGCGCTGCCCTAGCCGCTTTACACAGCGAAGAGGAAGATACACTCGCACTAGCACAGCAGCCCCTTCAAGGACCTCTCTGGCAGGGGTGCCAGGAGTTGGACCTCCACCAATATGAAATTGATGACCTAGCAATATCGCGAAACCGGAATACTCCTTTAAACTTGGTTTTCAATAGGCATACATGCTGCAGCAGATACCCTGCCCAACTGGCGCTGTTGATGGCTGCACAAATTTGCAGGTTAACAGCTATTTCCTTCAAAATTGCACACCGATAGGCTGCTACAACAGCTAGGGTTTTAGTGATATCACGGTAAGCCAGCCTTTCCGTGTTCAGGTTTATTGATGCAGTCCAAAGCCAGGAGTAAAAATGTTCGTGCAGGATAGGTCATCAATATCAGAACAGTGGTAGTGTGACTCTCTGCGCCAACCCCCGCCATCAGTCATTTGAAGAGGCTATTTTCTGCATGCTTTCTGTTATAGAGGTGGTGCAATGTAATTGTAACCGTTTACCATTCACTTTCGCTGCACCTCTTCAAATAGCTAATTGGCAAGGTGCTGGTAGTGAGACCTGAGGATAGGTAATCAATATCATGACACTGCACAACCCCTTTCATTCAAAAATAGAAGGGGGTTGGTCACTTTATAAGGATATGTCCTAAATTGCCATACAGTACATGATGATGTCCACGGCCTGTACCCCATCCATGGAAAGCAAAATTGTGGCAGTCACGTGGTTTACTTATGTGACTGCTTTCTTGGTCATTCACTGTTGCATCTTCATCTGCGCAGGTGCTGTGGAGTGTCGGACACCTACCAATCAGCTAGTGATGGCCTATGCCAAGGATAGGCTATCACTTAGTAAAGCCTGGACAAACCCTTTAATAGGTTAGACATTTTACAGGGTAGCTACCTATAGGTGAGACAAGAGAGAGTTTAATTTGCATGCTTTTTCCAGAGGAACATTGCACATTAGACTTCCTACACCAGTTGGATCTCCACCCGGAGAACCAGTACCTTCAAAGATCTTTCACAGGATAAAATGTCTCGCTGCGTGTAATTTTCACCAGCAGCGATTTCTCCACATTTTCATATTTATAACCAGTCTATGATTTCACAAGGTGATATATTGTTTAATCCCTTTATATCAACTGAATATCTGTTTTTAAATTACAGGCTTTGGATTTAATGGGTTGTGGAGGTTTGCTGGTCCTTTCTCAAAGGTAAAATATATTAATGCTGTGAAGTGCTTCCATGTAATGTATACATTGTGTACTTACCTTGCAGAGTGGAATTATAAATCTACATTCTCAGACCCTATGAACCCTTTCAGGACACAGCCTATTTTTTATTTATTTTTTTCATTTTCTTCCCTGCCTTTTTTAATTTTTCTGTTCACATAGCCGAATGAGGTCTTTCTTGCGGGACAAGTTGTATTTTTTAATGGTACTCTATTTTACCATAGCTTTTATTTGAAAATGAGAAAAAAAATCTTTGTGGAGTGAAATTGGGGGAAAAAAGTTCAATTCCACAAAGATTTTTGGAGTTTTGCTTTTAAGGAGGACCTTTCACCAAAAAACATGTATAGAAACAGTTACATTACCTAACAGTGCGGCCCCCAGTGATGTATTTCTGATTATAATTTTTTCAGAGGACCCTCCCCCTATGAAAACTTACTGACCGGATGCTGCTGCCGCCTATGCCGCCGCTGCGATCCTCTCCTCTGGGGACTCCAAGATCGCGCACGCCTCAGGATGTGTAAAAGCTCAAGTTCTCGAGAATCTCGCGAGAACTTGAGCTCCTTCTACCTGGCTAAGAGCGCAGCGCTCTGATTGGATGCGCTCTTAGCCAGGGAGAAGAAAACCGCGCCCTGTGCAAATTCTAGTCACTGCCTACTCGAACCGATTCGCCTCATTAGCATATGAGGCGCCAGAACTACCGGAGACCACAGCGGACGAAAGGGGGGGTCCTCTGAAAAAAATAATAATCAGAAATACATCACTGGGGGCCCCACTGTTAGGTAATGTAACTGTTTCTATACATGATTTTTGGTGAAAGATCCTCTTTAAAATGCTGTTCACTGTGCGGCATGAGGACCTTATTCTCCCTCCATTTTTTTCTATTACAGCGTTCGCCATGCACAATAAATATTGTTATATTTTAATAGTTCTAACATGTCGATACTTATTTGTTTTTTTTTGTTTTTTTTGTAGTTTATTTTTACATGTAAAATGGGCCAATTTAAATTTTTTATAATTCTAATATTAAAATTTTCTGTGTTCTTTACATTTTTTTAAAAACAGTTTTTTTTTATTGTATTTGTAGTCTCCTTTTGTATAATATTGCAGTCTATGGGACTGCCTGTCAGGCCATGCTTTGGGCATGACTCTGCAAGCAGCTCACTGGGGGCCTTTACAAGGCCCTAGGCTGTGATAGCAACGAGTTACAGCCCTGTGATTTCACCAGGGGCTCCAAACGGAGGACAGAGGTATTCCCCTCCATCTGTTTAACCCTTCATATTCCACAGTCTCTATTGACCGTGGTATCTTAGGGGTTAAATGACCGGGAACCGGTGTTCTCTCCAATCCCAGTGATTGCGGCTGGGTGCCAGCTGTGTTACTGAGCCAGCACGTATGGAATGGGCTTAGTGCGTGAACCTGCTCCATATACATACACTGCCCCAGTGACGTACAGTTACGTTGAGGTGGGTCACAATGCTGTAATAACAATAGAACAAGATGGTGGAAGTACTGGTAGGTACTGTGTGGAGGTTCTCCAGTTGCCACTGGCCAGTACAGCCACCATGCTGATTATGCAGTGCCAGCGCTGTAGTCTTCCACGTGCAGTTAATGATTCCTAACCATCTTTTCTTGTTTCATCAGCAAACACAAATCCCTGACTACGCAGAGCTCATAGTTAAGTTTCTTGATGCCTTGATTGACAAGTACTTGCCTGTTATCGATGAAGAAGCCAGTGAGGAGTCGCTGCTGACGCCTACATCTCCATACCCTCCTGCTGTGCAGAGCCAACTGAGTATTACTGCTAACCTTAACCTATCCAATTCCATGACCTCCCTTGCCACTTCCCAGCATTCCCCAGGTTAGTTGTGCACGTAATAAGGGGATACTTATTGAAATACCTGTCTTTATTGCTTAGGAAACAGTTTACGGTTATAATTGAGTGAAATGTTAATTCCTAGCCTTTACTGACCAGATGCACCTATGGATTATTTTATCATACAGGGTCCATTTCAGACTTGTGCTAAGCGTCACTCTTAGGCTGGACATACACTTTATGAATGTATACTGGCATACCCCGCTGACCATCTAATGTGTATGGGAATTCTTCCCCAATAGCAGATCAAGGGGGAGGGAAGGATTGGACAGTTGGATTTCAACATGCCCGATCCTTCTGTTATTACTGGAGGTAAGCGGCTGCTAGAGGTGCCTGGCAGTGGCGTTCTCCCCTCTCTCTATTGGGAAGACATGCATGTGTATGGCGGGATAGGGAAGAATTGCTCTTGGACATCTATTATATAAGTAAGGACAGCCTTAGGTTCTTCTCTTTTCGAAGCCAAAATAAATAGTAAAACTAATAATATTTTACGTATCGGGAAAGGAATAAAGAGCATTGAAAGTATATTGAGTTACATGGCTTGTACTGATCCTGGGTTGCAGCTTGTACTATACCCCAGAGCTGCATGCACAATTCTGCAGGATTCAGCACTGACATTTCCCAGCATTCCTGGCCCATTGTCTGCTCAGAGCTTGTCCTGGAGATTTCCATTCTTTGGGATCTTTCATTGATAATTACTTGGTTTCAGGACGAGGTAAAGGCATTTTTTGGGCATATTCTCCAGCTCGACCTGGTATTGGGCATGAAGGGATACAGCAGTTGCCTTCACATCTCTACTGCCCATGATGAAGTTGCATCTTGACAATGTCATCTGATGTCTGAGACAAATGTATTTACAAAGCTAATCAACTTTTTATTTTACAAGTGTACATATATAACTAAAATGGTGTTCAATGGTCAACATATGCTGTGGCTTTTACGCAGTGTAATAGAAGTTGTTATCCACAGAATAGTCATCTCTCATCTTTTTTTCGTGTGTGACATAACACTCCTTGTACTGCCAGGTAACCTTTTAATTTATTCTTCCATGTACTAGTTGTTAAAGAGGACCTATCACCTCTCCTAACATGTCGGTTTTAATATTTAAAAAAAATATGTTTTCCCTGTAATAGAACAGTTTTCTTATAGCTTTTTTTGTGCTGTTCTTCTACTATTCCTCCTAGAAATGTGTGTATTCATTGCCAACTGGGGTCAACCAGTTGGAGGCTTGTCCCCGCACAGTCTGATACTATCCAATCAGTGCTGACACTGCCAGTGCGAGGACACACCATTTTGACAAGAGGAATGGTAACACCCAGTTCACAGATCATCTTGAGGAATAACTGAAGAATGGCACAACACGAAGCTCTAAGGAAAATGCTCTTATGATTTCATGGGGGTACAATTATTTACTAAACTAGACGAGTAAGAGGAGCTGCCAGATTCTCTGTAAGATGGTATTCCGATTATATCAAGTTATTCCTAGCCCACAAGATAGGGGATAACCATTAGATGACGACAAAAAACAGGACGCTGTACCCCACAGGGGCCCCTGGAACGAATAGAATGGCAGGATGAGCATGTGTACTGCTGCTGCATTAGTCTCTCTGGGACCGCAGGTGATAGCAGAGTACAGTGGTCGGTTAGTGGTACATGGAGCGGCAGTGCACATGCGCAACTTGCTTTTCCCATGGGGGTATGGGGTCCCAGTGGCCAGATAATAACTTGATATAACTGGAATCCTTTTAAACATACAGTCTGTAGATGATGATTAGTCTCATCCATCTGTCTTTTTTTACGCCATTATTCATATTCTTTATGTTTTTACTTCCCTCCCCTCTCATTCTGTGTCTGTGAAGCTTCTCTGCCTTGCTCTAAATCTGCAGTTTTCATGCAGCCACTCCCTCATCAAGGTACTTCCCTTCCACCTATATGCACGAGTTCATGGTCATGTGCAAAGGCTTTGCGCGCTTGGCATGAGCATTTGTATTCTAACTCTATAAAACACCTGGGAGCGGTTGTGTGTGAGAGGTGGCACTGAAGGAGTGCACGGTGGGTTTTAAGCACCAGTTCTTTGGTTTACTACTAGGTAATTGTCCTGATAATTGTCAGGGTTTTAGTGAAGTTTCATCATGTAGGTGATTTCAGTTTTATGGAATTCTTCACTCAAAAGTCCATAAAAATAGAACAATGTCAGAAGGTTGTCATCCCTGGTGGCTCAGTGGTTATCTGGTCACCCTGCAGCACTAGGATCCTGGCTCCACTTCCAAGCCAGGACAAATTCTGCCTACAGGTTGTAGCTTTCCCCCTGTTTTTGTGTAGCTTTCCTTTTCTTCCACACTCCAAAAAATATATATAATAAGTTGTAATTCAGCATGAAAGCTCCAGGGGAACGGGGAGCAATCTCGGCAAAGTGCTGCGACATATTTTGGGGTACTGTAATAAAATGCTGATAATGGACTGTTGTAATGGCTTCAATGAAGGGCTTTTGGTGATCTGCCGAGAACAGGGCAGCGGCAACTTGTTTCTCGGCTTCATTTGAGAGAGGTCACGGAATGTAATGCAAGCCTATGGCCCGTCTGCACCGAATTAAGCCAAGAGTAACAGTCTCCATTTAAAGAAGCATGGTTTTTTATCAAAGTGGCACAATACCTATATTCTACCATCTGGTTTGTGTCTGTGGTGGACAGAGGGGGACGGGTTTATCTACGTTTTTGTATCTGTCAAAGAGTAGAGTAGGGAGCAGCAGTAGCCCCCAGCAAAAAATTGTAGAGAGGAAATGTGAGGGCTTTTGGTTCAACTACTTCTGAAAACATAATGTTCGTAGGGTGACTATGCAAAATTCAGGCCTGTCACTTGGGTCTCGGTGTGTGAAAGCCAGGAGTTGTGATCGCCATCTGCAATCTTTGGCAGGAGAGATCCTGACACATTCACTTAATGTATATGGTTGCACGGTGTTTGCATGCTTGTTTTCTCTTGTGGAAGTAGCTAAAAAAAAATGCTGTGGCAGATTTACAGATACTGGGGGACATTTATCAAGACCACCACTTGTGCAAGCACTGCATCCTCTCCAGTGTTTTCCTGCATGCTGTCTAGATTGTGGTGGCGTTGCAGTGTTATTACAGCTTCCTCCCTCATTCACTTGAATGGGACAAGCGGCTGTAATTACACTGAACCACCACTACAATGTAGACGGCATGCAGGAAAACACTGGAGAGGATGCAGCAACACAACCTCTGCCAACAGCTGAACGGCAGGGGTGCCAGGAGCTAAACCTAGACCCAACCTGATATCGATGACTAGTGTTGAGCGAAGCGAGCTTCAGATCCTAGATCCAAAGTCATTTGAATGCTGTATGGAGATCAGTCTTCGTACAGTATTCAAGTGTATGGGCTCAAGCGAGAGAAATTAATTATCTCCGAAGTCTTGCTAACTTCGGCATTCAATTTTTAAAATGGTAATCTAAAGTCTGCTTTAGTACCCACTGGTACCTCGGTACCGAAGCTGACTTTGGAACCAAGTTTTAAAATGGTTGAAAAAATCTAATCCTAAAGTAATTCATCAAAGTCCCGCGAGACTTCGGTGATAACGAATTTCCCTTGCTGGAGCCCATACATGATGCTGTATGGAGACTGATCTCCGTACAGCATTAAAACAAAGTTTTGAGTGAAACGTTATTGCATCTGGGAACCGAAGCTCGTTTCGCTCATCCTTATTCATGACCTATCCGGCACAACCCCTTGAAAATGTGGGTATTTATAACATCTGCCTGCACCAGTAAGCAGTGACATTCTGGATATACCGGCACACTGTATGCAGTGATAAAGGGTATGTGCACCTAATACCCATTCATCTAAAATAAAAAGTCTTGCTAAAAATACTATTTTGTGTATACTGCTCCTATTCAGACCTCCATTGTGTGTCTCCATTATTACAGGCTCGTTCCTTTCTGCGCCCTCTGCTTGCTACCCTACTGTCAGGAGATCTGATATGCTTGGCAAATATCATCAGGTCTCGTTCACATGAGCATATTGAATTGCACATAAATACAGAACAAACTCAGAATTCCAGTTTTAGCTGTTTTCATGTTCTTACATCTTTGCTTTATTTTTGCCTCTATTGTGTAAGTATTAATTATTTTTCAGATAAATATTGTCAGGTTTTTCCATCAAATACACATGAAGACAGATCAGAAATTACTTCATATTATTAAAGGGGTTGTCTTGGAATAACTGACTTACCATCCCCTCAGCTTGCATCCACTATAGAAAGAATCATACTTACCTGCTCCCTGCTGCATCGGTCCCGCGTGCTGGCTTCCATGTGTCCATCTTCCAGGATGTGGCTTGTTAACTTCCTCACCGCCCATGGTCACCTGCTCTGCAGCAGAAAACCACCGGCTTTCGTGGTGACTTGTCTCTTGTGGACATGTTACTACTGAAGCCAGTCACCGGCTTCATCCACAAGAGACATGTCGCCTCTGAAACAAATGGATTGCTGTAGCAGAGCAGGCGACCATTCCTGGGAGGAAGTAACCAAGCCATGGACCAGAAGATGGTAACATGATAAGAATAATGGAAAACGCTACAGATTTTCAGTGTGACCTTCACTACCATGTCTCCATATTCAGTACAGTCTATATACTGATTTCATAGAGAGGGTTGGCCATTTTCTGGTCATGGTTGACCAATATGTTTGTAAGATGATTATAAGACACTTCCTAATATAGCCTTTGCTGAAATTGTGCGCCATTTCATATATTTCATAAGGTATGCTGCCTGTTTTCCGAGTCTTTTTTTTACAGTCCATACAATGGCTGCTGATAGAGGGTCATGTGAAAAAGCAAGTCACTTGTATGTGATGTCTCCTGCATCCAAATAACTATCTGTTCTGTTGGGAGTTTAGTTCATGTGTGTTTGAATGGAGGAGACATCACATGGAGATGATTTGCCTGGTCACATGACCCTTCATTGGCAGCCATCTTATGGACAGCACAGAAGATTTACCTAACAAGGCGGTATGGCTTATGACATACAGCAAAGAATACCAATAAAGGCAATATTAGTACCATACAGTCATCTTAGGCTACTTTCACACTCGTGTTTGGTGCGGATCCGTCACGGATCTGCACAGACGTATCTGTTCAGATAATACAACTGTCTGCATCCGTTCAGAACGGATCCGTTTGTATTATCTTTAACATAGCCAAGATGGATCCGTCTTGAACACCATTGAAAGTCAATGGAGGACGGAGCCGTTTTCTATTGTGTCATAGAAAACTGATCCGTCTCCATTGACTTACATTGTGTGAGAGGAGAGGATTGTGGAACATCTAAAATCCCATGGATTGAACGATGAAAAACAGCATGGGTTTACTTTAGGGAGATCATGTCAAACTAATATTATTGATTTTTTTGATTGGGTGACTAAAATAATAGATGGCGGAGGTGCAGTAGACATCGCTTATCTAGACTTTAGTAAGGCTTTTGATACTGTCCCACATAGAAGGCTTATCAATAAATTGCAGTCTTTGAGCTTGGACTCCTATATTGTTGAATGGATTAGGCAATGGCTGAGGGACAAACAACAGAGGGTTGTAGTCAATGGAGTATATTCAGACCATGGTCTTGTTACCAGTGGGGTACCTCAGGGATCTGTTCTGGGACCCATATTGTTTAATATCTTTATCAGCGAAATTGCAGAAGGCCTCGATGGTAAGGTGTGTCTTTTTGCTGATAACACAAAGATTTGTAACAGGGTTGATGTTCCTGGAGGAATACACCAAATGGAAAAGGATTTAGGAAAACTAGAGGAATGGTCAAAAATCTGGCAACTAAAATTTAATGTTGATAAGTGCAAGATAATGCACCTGGGGCGTAAAAACCCAAGAGCAGAATATAAAATCAGTGATACAGTCCTAACCTCAGTATCTGAGGAAAGGGATTTAGGGATCATTCTTTCAGAAGACTTAAGGCTGGGTTCAGACCTGAGCGTATTTTATATGCGCGTTTAACGCGCGTTTTTGTCGCGCGTTTTTATGCGCGTTTTTTGCAATAGTAAACGCGCGTTTGACGCGCGTTTGTGTGATTGACTGCAGTGTCCTATGGCCACAAAATCGCGTCAAAACGCCCCAAAGAAGCTCAAGAACTTGTTTGAGCGTAGGGCGTTTTTCAGCGCGTTTGAGAACCAGGGCCATAGGGAAGCATTGGTTTTCATGTGTTGAGCGTTTTACAGCGCGTTTGAACGCGCTGTAAAACGCTCAAGTGTGAACCCAGCCTAAAGGTAGGCAGACAATGTCATAGAGCAGCAGGAAATGCTAGCAGAATGCTTAGGTGTATAGGGAGAGGAATTACCAGTAGAAAGAGGGAGGTGCTCATGCCGCTCTACAGAGCACTAGTGAGACCTCATTTGGAGTATCGTGCTCAGTACTGGAGACGAAATCTCCAGAAGGATATTGATACTTTGGAGAGAGTTCAGAGAAGAGCTACTAAACTAGTACATGGATTGCAGGATAAAACTTACCAGGAAAGATTAAAGGACCTTAATATGTATAGCTTGGAAGAAAGAAGAGACAGAGGGGATATGATAGAAACTTTTAAATACATAAAGGGAATCAACAAGGTAAAATAGGAGAGAATATTTAAAAGAAGAAAAACTGCTGCAAGAGGACATAGTTTTAAATTAGAGGGGCAAAAGGAAGTATTACTTTACTGAGAGAGTAGTGGATGCATGGAATAGCCTTCCTGCAGAAGTGGTAGCTGCAAATACAGTGAAGGAGTTTAAGCATGCATGGGATAGTCATAAGGCCATCCTTCATATAAGATAGGGCCGGGGGCTATCCATAGTACTCAGTATATTGGGCAGACTAGATGGGCCAAATGGTTCTTATCTGTCGACACATTCTATGTTTCTATGTGTCAGAACGGATCCGTTTGGCTCGGTTTCGTCAGACGGACACCAAAATGCTGCAAGCAGTGTTTTGGTGTTCGCCTCCAAAGCGGAATGGAGACTGAACTGATGCAAACTGATGCATTCTGAGCGGATCCTTTTCCATTCAGAATGCATTAGAATGCAAACTGATCAGTTTTGGACCGCTTGTGAGAGCCCTGAACGGATCTCACAAACGGAAAGCCAAAATGTGAGTGTGAAAGTAGCCTTACCCACATATTGGTCACAGGTAGACCAACCCCTTTTAATTACGCCTTATTCACACAGTCAGTGTTTGGCTTTCAGTTATTGTGATCAAAAACCAGGTGTGGTTCGAAAACACAGAACAGGTGCAAAGTCTTCCATTATACCTTATCTTGGTGAAGGATCCACTCCTGGTTTCCCTTTAATGTAAGCATTTTAAGATAATAATAATAAGTAACTACTCTTTTCAGTTACATGCCTTGTGCTAATGTTGTGTACCTGTTATTTTCTGGATCAGATTATGGTAGCGTATTCAGACTATATACTCCACAACGAAAAGAGCAAAAGAGCATTGAACCAAGAGGGAGCCGCAGCCTTAGCCGAAACTGTACCTTCCAGAATTTAGTTTCACTGATTTAAACGTGGCACCTAGCGGCAGCTGAAGTTTACTACATCATTTACTCCAACATTAGCTCATTTTCCAGCTCATAAAACATTCAGAATTGGTCTTTTAATGGAAGTGATTTGGAGAAGAACTGCCGCTTTAGAGCTGTAGTAATGGATTGTATTTGGCTAACTAACCGGTTGAATTACAGTGAATTTGTTAGTATGGCATGTGTAGAACATGAGAGGGATGAGGGAATTTAGAGATAGAGGGGAGTGGCCCTTTTATATCATTCATCAAAGCACATCTCTTGTCTGGAGGACCCAACTTGCAATTTGCTAATCAAATCACTCTATTTTAGCCTTTATTTTATGTTGTGTTTTATTTTTTATTTTCCCTTGAGGCAAACCACATGGGCTTTGATTCTATGCATTTTAGTTGATAAAAGAAAATCAATTAAAACAGTAACGTTCATTATTTTATTAAAGTGGTTGTACCTATCAGAATAGGTCATCAATATCAGATTGCACTACTTTCTCTTCAAACAGCTGATCGTGAGGATGCCGGGAGTTGGCCCCCCGCCGATCTGCTATTGATCACCTATCCTGAGGATAGGTCATCTATAGAAAAAAGTGGACAACCCCTTTAAGATTAACTTTCACCAATCTTTATGATCCCATTTTGTAGGCTCATAAATTATGCCAGTTTTATCTCCCAGCGAGTTTTTCTGTCGATACAAAATAATATGGTGAAGAGACATATGAACCCCTCAGAAGTGGATAGGATGAGTAAGTAGTGTAGGTGGAAAGCCCTTTAACGCACAGTGTGGTGCATGTTAGTTGCCAGTACCTTTTTTGATTCAGTGGTGATCACATTCATGTAAGGACACCATTCCTCACTAGACCCTGCTTTATTTGGTGTTTCTACAGTTAAAGGTTGTCCAGGATTAGAAATATAAGCTCTCTTCCTGAGACTGCACCACACCTGTCCAGAGGTCATGAGTAGCATTGTAGCTTAGTTCCTTTCACTTCAATAGAGCTGAGCTGCAGTTCCAGACACAGCCCATAGACAGTTGTCATACTTTTCCTGGAAGAAAGCAATTATGTTTTTCTAATCCTGAACAACCCCTTTAGGCCTCCTGCACATGAACGTGTGCGCCCCCCTGGCCATGCTGAGGCACGCAAATTGCGGGCCGCAATGCACAAACAACGACCGTGGGGCAGCCGCATCGGATGGCGGACCAATTCACTTTAACGGGTCCGTGATCCGCCCGCTCCGCAAAAAGATAGAACGTGTTCTATCTTTTTGTGGAACGAAAGTACGGGATGAAACCCCACAGAAGCACTCCGTAGTGCTTCTGTAGGGTTCTGTTCCGTGCTTCCGTTCCGCATCTCCGGATTTGCGAACCCATTGAAGTGAATGGGTCCGCATCCGTGATGCAGAATGCCGACAGAACGGTGCCCGTGTATTGCGGATCCGCAAATGCGGTCCGCAATACGGCAACGGGCAGCACACGTTCGTGTGCAGGAGGCCTTAGGCTACTTTCACACTTGTGGCAGGACGGATCCGACAGGCTGTTCACCATGTCGGATCCGTCCTTCCGCTATTTCGCTGGACCGCCGCTCCGTCCCTGTTGACTATAATAGGGACTGGGGCAGAGCTCCGGCGCAGCACGGCGAAAGACGCCGGACTAAAAAGTCGGACATGCAGGACTTTTTAGTCCGGCGGCTTTCGCCGTGCTGCGCCGGAGCTCCACCCCCGTCCCCATTATAGTCAATGGGGACGGAGCGGCAGTCCGGTGGCACGGCGAAATAGCGGAAGGACGGATCCGACATGGTGAACAGCCTGTCGGATCCGTCCTGCCACAAGTGTGAAAGTAGCCTTAATCTGTATTTTTGTACTGTAAATGTTTCTGTAACAATTCTACACCAACAATACACTTCTTGTCAAAGCTTCTTTCCCAAGGGCTACAATAAAACTGAACATGGTATTATTGATGACCTCTACAAAGGACAGGTCATCAATATCAGATCAGTAGGGGTCAGACACCCAGCATACCCTACTGATCAGCTGTTTTTAGCAACCACCGATGCCAGAAATTAAACACTGGATGGAGCCGGAAGCAGAAGCCTTCCTTTACTGTATAGTGGCCATGCCAGGATACTGAAGCTCAGCTCCCCATCTTTCCGGAACATAGGTCATCAATATCTAAGAATAGTTTCACACTATGCCAGAACAGCCTGTCGGAAGGTTGTGCCCCTAGACTGCTGGAAATTGGCCGGAAAAAAACGCTGTGCGATTCTCAACATATTTGCCAGGTTGAGGCTGGATCTCTGTCGGACCCCATTATAGTTAACGGGGCCGGACGACATTCCAGCAGCATCCGAACAGCCTGCCGTATCTGTTAATGTTACTGTGAAACTAGCCTAAAAACTGGAATACCTCTTTAAGAGATATTTTTGGCATATATCAATAGAATAGGTAGGAGTCCCAGAATATGAACCCAATCTGTTAGAATAGGGATTGTCTGCTGCCTTGTTTAGCACCCTGTGGGAATGGCTCTTTAAAGAAGTAATCTGGGTAAAACTGATGCACTGTGTGATAACTAGTGCTGATATCAGCAGTCACCATGCATGCATTGTGCTTTGAATGCTTCCAAATTTCTTATGGAGCCAATATGTAAACTGAACTTATGTGCTTGAACTGATATCATCCACATGCATGAATTTTGGGGTCATTTATTTTGAACTGTACCTTCTGGGTTGATTGTAACACACGTGCCAATAAAGTAGGGTATGTGACCGCTATAGCCATTATTATGCACAATGGTGTTTTTTTTTTTTGTTTGTTTGTTTGTTTTTTTTTAAATACAGCTTACATAGGACTGCAGATTGTAGAGTCCAAAGTTATTTTTCAAGTTCAAATATTTTGAGAAAAACGTTTCCTTTCTAGATGATGTATAGTTGTCTCACCATCCTGTGAATTAATAAGCACACAGTCACTTTAGTACACCTTTGAATCCTAGACACCAAGTTTTAAGTTCATCTCCTCTGTCATGTTTTTCTTCCTCAGGAATCGACAAGGAGAACGTGGAATTGTCCCCCACCACCGGCCATTCAAATAGCGGCAGAACGCGCCATGGTTCAGCGAGCCAAGTGCAAAAGCAGAGAAGTGCTGGCAGCTTCAAACGTCAAAGCATCAAAAAGATTGTGTGAAGATTTTTTAATTACCCTTTTTATTTATTTATTTTACAGTTCCTTTTCTAAAACAGACTTACCTAAGCGGTTGGCCCTCCAGTGGCCCCGCGCACAATATGATGCTGCACTTAATTTTTTTAACGTTCCCATGCAGTCAGCCATGTCGCCAGAAGATCAACACATTGAAAGCATTGCTTGAACTCGACACCATTTGGTTTCCTCAGCCTTTTTCTTCTTCATTTTTTTTCCTTTTCCCGTTCTCTCCATTCTTAAAGGGAACCATGGTCACAAGCATATCAACAACTTGTGAATTTCAGAATGAAGGATTTTGTAATTTTGATAACGGTGGCCCAGCCTTTACTGCATTTCCTGTTCAAAACAATAGTGGCATTTTCATGAGTCTTTTTGCCTTGTCTTTTTTATTACTGTTTGTGTTTGTTTTGCATTTAACAAATTGTCGAAACTAATCCTTTCTAGTGGCTTTGGTGGGAAAAGTATCTTATTTAAGCCCTCCCCCTCTGAAATCACTTTTAGCTGTGGAATTTTTTTTACCTATTTGCTTAGAATTAACTTCCCAGTCGGGATTTATTTTTTATTTTTATTAACCTAATGGTACTTCAAAAGCAAATATGAGACTGTGTGTGAAAGGGGCCACTACTAATTTGATTTCTGGGTACTTGCAATAAATTTCTCAAATGAATTATATTTTTATTCCTATAAAAATATGTTGATCTATATTCCAAACATTGCTGTTAAAGTATTGAAGCATTTCTGTCATCTTAAATGCACCAGTGATTTCTGTCCTTAAAATGCACTATTTCTAAAAGGCAGATTGTATTCTGAAATAGAATCATTTGACATGTTGTGTAAATATGTGTTTGTATTAATTTGACGAGAAAAAAAAAAACTGTTTTAAAAGTAAAATTGTGGTAAGTAAATTGCTTGCATCTGAGTAGTATAAGGGCTTTAACTCCTTTCTGCTTGACGATCGTTTCCTTAACCCTTCCAGAGAGAGGTGTTAAAAAGAATTCTTGCACTTAAGGGCATAATCTTTTTGAAAGATCTATGCCCTCACGATGATTGGGGCATCATTTGCAATGGAGAAATAAACAATTCACCCTTTGGCGTGGTGCACTGTTATGTGCAATGTTAAAATAGTAAAAAAAATATATATATATAAAAACTCAGGCCTTATCGAGGTCGATATGAAGCGGTACGCTTAAACTGACAAGAACCTTCTCGCTGTGGCTGCGAGGAGCGGCATCATGGAACCATTGATGCACTTGGTTTTGAAGGAGCAGTCACATTGTATTATGTAGAAACCTGTAATCGTGATAAGTAAATGCTATTTAAAATCCTTGTGTTTCTTATTGGCATATAGAATGTCAAATCTGCTGCACATATTTATAATACTAATGCTGACTTATGAAAGCAACACACAACTATAGGTCTCCCATCCGACAGCCCCTGCCTCCGCAAAGAAGCCAATTCATGTGTTCCCAATAATCAGTCTTAGAAATATTGGATTGGTATGGGGTCACCCTAGTTTATATGAACACATGTTCTCTCACTGTGACATATTAATTCTGGATTAGTGTGTAGTATTTACAGTGACTGACCAACCATTTGATACTCTACCACTACAGCATAACGGAGGATAATGCTATTCGCCAGACTTCTCAGCACTGTACTGCTGTAAACACCAAGGTGAGGCCATTGTAGGACAGGGCTTCAGACATTTGTCTAGTATATTCTTAACTCAGAGGAAAATTCTCTTTTTTGACGATATTAAGCAAAAGGGAAAAGACATCTAGGTGCTTGCTTTTAGGGCTCAAATATATTAACTGCTGAACATATGTATAAATGAAACACAAAATGAAACGATGCTCTTCTACAACTTAGGTCTTGGTCTGAGGACCAGGAATGGCTTTAAGATAAGATACAAATATAATTCTATGTAATAAGACTATAGAGTGATTTAAGTGTATTTCAGTAAATCAAACTCCACAGCTAAACTAATATAACAATGGTACAAATATGTGTTGGGTTTTAATACGTATAGCACATAATCTGCATTTAATCACATTATAAAGTGTAATTCACAGATGTAAATAAGCTCTTTTTTATTTTCCCACTTGATTTTGTGATTATTTTTTTTTGTACATTTTGTTTACAGTCCTGGAAAAAGAAAACTGTGGACAGAAACCTCTTATGCAAACAGTCCACCAAAATCCCATTGTACTTTTGTTTAGCAAATTCACAGGATGGGGTGTTCTTGAAAGGGTCGCCACTGTCCAGTGAGCTGGACGACACGGGTGCACACATGACTTTGTGTTTCCTTGTCTTTTGTGGAGCGATGAATCAGAATGGCCCAACGTTGCCTGAAATAACCAAATATGCCCATCAGAGATGAATTGCATGCATACTCTCACTATCCCATCATGATCTTTTCCGTTATTGGCGGTCAGGCTAGGGCAAGCTTATCAGTGGCCAAGAATTACAGAAACCTGACCGTTTTTGTTTTGTCACATGAGATTCCCAGTCAAATAGACACCTCGTAGTCCCATTCAACAAAATGTGTGCTTAAAGCAGCCACTAGATATAAAATACACACAAAACCCTGTCGGACAACTCTTTTAAAAACCCCAACCTGATTGATTCAGATATCTTCTACCATAAGACAAGGGTGGAAGGGATATTCAACATCCATCAGAATACATTTTGAGCATTCAGATTCTAACGTATTCAGCGACAGCAGCAAAATACACAAATACATGACATGTCATAGTGCACATCATTAAATAGAATCTGTCACCATGTAATACAACCGCCTTAAAGGGGGTTATGCCATGCTTGATGTAAAAAAATAATAATCAGACACCATATAGTACATGACAACACCTTTCTAACACAGCTAGAACCAGCCCTGTACCTCATATGGGTCCAGAGATCTTCACATTAATTGCTCTGCTAGATTATCTTCAGCCTGGCAGCTCAGAGGGCATGTCCTTTCTGCTGCAGCTCTCTCTCTGTAACTGCCACAGGTTCTAACAGAACTTATGAAGAAGTTGATTTAAACTGAGCACGTTCGACCAGCTCAGTAAGACGGACAAAAAATAAGGAAAAGAACAAACAGCAGGTGGCGCTATACAGATACATTTTATTGAATAGCTCACTGGCTATACTACATTTTTAATTACATGCTATTACAAAAGTATTCAGATCCAGGTGCTGGTTTGAAATAATGACATTTTTGTCTTTTGAGCTATCCAGCTACTACAGTAGGTTGAGTAGGGTCCTCCATGGTGACAGATTCCCATTAAATGAACCATGGGATGGATAAGAGTTCTTACACCTTCTCTTCAAAAAGTTATGAAAATTTGTCTTGAAAAATGAAGCAATGGCTATCATTGGTCTGCTGTAGGCTTATTCCTAGTTCCTCTGCGTCACTCGAATAGGCCGACCACATTGAGTAAATTCTCTTATGTGCATATTTGGTTCAAAGTATGTTTGTATTCGCAAACCTACATAACGTCCCATTCTCCGAGTGCTGGGTGTGGGCAGCCTGTTTTATTTTTAGGTTGAGTTTTAGGAACTTTCCCTTCTCTTAAGCATGTGGAATCCAATGTTATGCAACCGACTTTTCCACAAAAAGTCACTTTTAAGTGTTAGCGACATTACTTTTTTTAATGCAGTACATTCATCTGTAAATATTTTTTGTGTAAAATTTGACAGAAAAGTATATTTACTACACTGTAAATACATGTGACAATATATTGTATTATTTTGCTTTTTTGTAAAGCAGTTAGTTGCTGTACATGTATAACATACAAAATTTGATTATTCTAGTGTTAGTAATTGTTAACTTCTCTCCTTCCTGCTGTTGAGTATGTCATTTCAATGAAAAAAATGATGCTGTGTACTACAAACTCACTGTGTATGATATATTCTTTCCTTTCAGGCCATACAATTTCAAATGTTCCTTTACTCACTATCCTGTTAATATTGTAAGCAAGTGTATGCCAGCAGGAATAAAACTGCCACCGCCAGCCAAACTGGCACCTAGATACAATTAGCAGATATGATTTATCATAACTGTTCTCTACCCGATGTTCCCTCATGTATGTACATCCCCTTTTTTTGAAGTAAAATGTAAATTCAACCTGCATTTCTGTGTCTGTCCTCATTACTATTAGACTGTTCACAGTGGTATCATGGCTTACAATTGTGTGCAATGTCTTAAAAACTTCTGTTGGTCATTAGCTTTCTGTCTGGTACTGAAACTAGGAGTGGGCGATATAAACTATATAAATTTGGGCAACGATACAGATTTTGTCTATATCGCGATAGATGACCATGGAGCGGTAGTGAATTGGAGAAGCTTCTCACTCAGCGCTCGGTGGCCTCCCGACTTGGCA
Source organism: Bufo bufo (assembly GCF_905171765.1). NCBI lineage: Eukaryota > Metazoa > Chordata > Amphibia > Anura > Bufonidae > Bufo > Bufo bufo. Next base: position 410,631,710 of record NC_053391.1, read on the forward strand.
CTGCGCTGCACTGGCCAGGGCCTTGAGTGCACACATAGTCAGCGCACCGGCTGACGCTGTGTGTGACTTCAAGTCCCTCCCAGTGCATGCTGGGAAGAAGACTCGACCCGTCTCCTGCAGACTCAATCAGCCAGCCGCGCACCCTGCAGGAAAGGTAAGTATATTAGCAGGGGGTTGGATTGGAGGATGGCTATGGCATGGGGCTGATGGCGCTGGCTGGGGGACATGGATGATAATAATGGAGAAGAAAATAATATATCGCGATATATATCGTTGTCGCACATAGTTCAAATTGTATCGCAATATAGATTTTAGGCCATATCGCCCAGCCCTAACTGAAACCGCACAAGTCCAAAAGGTTTGGGTAACTTTAAGACAGAATTTTACAGCAGAACTGTGGCACATTTTTTGGTGCAAAATGTTGCATCGTAGGCCAGACACTTTTTTTTTTTTTTTTGCAAAGCTATGCCCATTCCTGCTAAGTCTGGCCTCCTTTTCACGCAAGTCAGAAAAAGTGAATTGGTGAAACCCAAATTGTATCACTTTTTAGACAGATTTTAGGTGCAGACTCATTAGTAAGTCTTCACCAGTATGTGATATGGCACACCATGTCTTTTACCTCAGCCGCTGGTCCTGAAGACCCCTGGCTTGCCCGTTCATGTGCTATGTAAATAGTTCTGAGTTGCAGCGTCTCCCTTCCTAGCAACCAAGATGGTGGCGGTCATGTGATTTACTCATGTGACCACTTTTTCTGCTGTCCCCAGCTGCATTCTCTTCTACACAGGCACTGGACTGGTTCAGCTACTGTCCAACACTTGTGCAGAAGCGGATGCCACTGAGAAAGCAGTCACGTGAGTAAACTACATGACTGTCACCATCTTGTTTGCCATGGATGGGGGGGCCACTGCTCTGCGCTAGGTACATAACCGATGAATGGGCAGACAGGGGCCTTCTGGACAGCCACTGAGGTAAAGTAAAAGCATCTTTACAGCCCATTGTGCTACATGCTGTTTATGTGCATTTAATAAATATTTTTGAGTGGCCAACCCCTTCAGAGAATTATTTCAATCTCAGGCCTCATGCACACGACCGTTGTTTTATTCCGTGTCCGTTGTGCTGTTTTTCGTGATTTTCTGCGGACCCATTGACTTTCAATGGGTCCGTTGAAATCTCGGCTAATGCACCGTTTGCCATCCGCGTCCGTGATCTGTGGTTCCAGTCCGTCCAAAAAATATAACCTGTCCTATTATTTTCGCGGACCCATTCAAGTCAATGGGACCGCTAAAAAACACGGAGGCACACAAGATTGTCATCCGTGGCAAACCTGTCTTAGATTTTTATTTTTACTTTCCTTCATGTCTGGCGATCCTCCAAAAATAAAGGAAGACACACGGAAACAAAAACGGATCATGGAACAACGGAACCCCATTTTGCGGAACGGAACACAACAACGGTCGTGTGCATGAGGCCTCAAAGTGATTATTTTATTATGGCTGTGTCCTCTGCTTATCCTGAGAATGAAGTGACTGAGGCACTGATTTAACGTTGTGCCTCAGTCACTGATTTAGCGGGGGGTTTTTTTTCGGTTTTTTTTCTTGCACATCTGCACTCCTGGCCAGCCAGCCATGTAAGGGACTGCAGCTGGCTGCATTTACCGAAGAATGATTGGCTGGAAGTGCAGCTGCTAATTGAAGATGTTAATGTAAAAATACATTATTAGGCCAAAAGAAAAGTCATACTGGTGAGGTGTGAATCACAAGACCATGAAAATCTACTGTGGTGGTTTAGAACTCATTCTTTGTTCTTCGGTGAGGAAACCCCGGTGAGGAAACCCCATACACAGCAGTTGACCAGATGAAGAATACCCTCCAAGTAGTAGGCACATCTGGCAGTAAGCTCTGAAGACCAAAAGACCAAATTGTAGATTACTAAACCAGTATCTAACAAAAACGGTAGACCTAGTTTGATCATGTATTTAAGTGCCAAACGCACCAGAATGAATTATGAGATGTATAGGGCTACATTATCTGCTCAGATTCATCCAAATGCATCAAACCTCTTTGGGCACAGCTTTACAGGGCATATGGGAAATGGACTGAAAGTACCAAGCAGCTTGTTAACTTGAATATACAGTCTGATCTGCAAGTAGCATGTAATAGAGTGGTAGGAGCTGGGCAGATGAATGATTCGTTTTATGGGAAATGTAATCCAATTCATTCTGGGTTGGAGTCTTATTTACTGATTGATAGATATTTTTGAATGCACACTTGTACAAAATCTTCACCCACTGAACCCATAAGCCTTGAATGGAAAAGGATTTGCCAGTAAATCAACAATGTTCTACTGAATATTCTCCACAAAGCCATAAACACCTTTAAAGAGGTTTTCCCATCTTGTACATTGGGGGCATATTGGGGTCCCTTATACTTACTTAGAACAGAGCCTGCAAAGTGCCAGAGGCCGCATGCGCGTCTACCCTCCATTCGTTTGTATGGGACTGCCGAAAATAACCAAGTAAATGGAGCACTGGCCACGCACTCGGCTATTTTCGATAGTCCCAAAAGAAACGAATGCAGGGTGTCTGGTGCTTTGCGGGCTCTGTTCTAAGTATAGAAGTGGGTCCCAGAGGTGGGATGCCTTACTGACCAGCAAAATGTTTCCATTTTGTCGTTTGAAAGTACATATAAATGGCGAAAGGGGGGGGGGATTTGGTTGCTTACATTAATCAAAGGGAGGTTAAAGATGTTTTCCGGGATTTTAAAAATGATGACCTATCCTAGTCATCAGTATCTGATCAGTGTGGGGGGGTGACTCCCAGGACCTCCGCCGATCAGCTGTTTGAGAAGGCACCAGCACTCCTATGAGCACCGCAGTCTTCTACCTGCTCGCCAACTACAGCGCCATTCATTGTATAGCGGCAGTGCTTGGTATGGCGATCATCCCCATTGAAGTAAATGGGGCGGAGCACAATACCAAGCACAGCCGCTAAACAATGAACGGCAATGTGCTTGGTAAGCAGGGAGAAGGCCACGGTGCTGACAGGAGCACCGATGCCTTCTCAAACAACTGTTGGACCCCCAGCGATGAGATACTGATGACTAGGCTTGAGTGAATCGACCTTCAGATCATAGATCTGAAGTCGATTTGTTCAAATACTTACATTTTAATGCTGTATCCGTACAGCATTAAAATGTATTGGCTCTGTGGAGCCAAAGTTCTTCTCGCCCAAAGTCGCGCAAGACTTCGGTTAATTCCTACTGTATGCATATCTGCATATTGAAAAACAATTTGAAATAGCAATCCGAACTGGTCTTTGGTACTGCGGTACCATACAATACCAAATCCCAGTTCGGATTGCTATTTAAGTGTTCTTGCATAGCAAGACCACTTAATGTTATCTCACATATATATTATTCTTATTCTTATTATAGCCAAATTTGCCAACCTAACTCCTCCCACAGTTTTTACACTACATAGACAAAAATTTACCAAAACGTGCAGATTGTTCCCGTTCGGATTGCTATTACTTTGTGGAGCGATCCCGCCCCCGTGGCGGGCCCCGGAAGCCCCCTTTTTTCCCATAGACTTTGACAGGGTAAATTTTCAAATCGCTCCCACTCGCCAGGCTTTGACGCTAAAGTCACCAAACTTGGGTCACTTAGTCATGGGATCAACCCGAAAATTTTTGGCACATTTCGGGGACCCCGAAAAGTGGGCGGGGCCACACAGAACCAATCAAAATCTCCCCATTGACTGTAATGAGACGTTCAAATTGCTACTCCTCCCACATTTTTAGGAGTACAAATTCCAAACTTTGCAGTCTTGGTCGGCACCCACCCTAGTACCTTACTTGTGCTTTGTTAACCGATCCCACCTTCCGGGCCCCTGGGACGGGCCCCCAAAATCCACGTTTTTCCCATTGACTTTGACAGGGAAAATTTTCAAATCGCTCCCAGTCGCACAGATTTGAAACTAAAGTCACCGAACTTGGGTCACTTAGTCATGGGGTCAACGCGCAATTTGTTAGAACATTTCGGAGACCCTAAAATGTGGGCGGGGCTACACAGAACCAATCAAATTCTCCCCATTGACTATAATGAGAGGTTCAAATTGCTACTTCTCCCACAGATTTAGGAGTATAAATACCGAACTTTGCACTCTTGGTCGGCACATACCCGAGTATCTTGCTTGTGCTTTGTTAACCGATCCCACCCTCCGGGCCCCCAAAATCCACGTTTTTCCCATTGACTTTGACAGGGAAAATTTTCAAATCGCTCCCAGTCGCACAGATTTGAAACTAAAGTCACCAAACTTGGGTCACTTAGTCATGGGGTCAACGCGCAATTTGTTAGAACATTTCGGAGACCCTAAAATGTGGGCGGGGCTACACAGAACCAATCAAATTCTCCCCATTGACTATAATGAGAGGTTCAAATTGCTACTTCTCCCACAGATTTAGGAGTATAAATACCGAACTTTGCACTCTTGGTCGGCACATACCCGAGTATCTTGCTTGTGCTTTGTTAACCGATCCCACCCTCCGGGCCCCTGGGGCGGGCCCCCGAAAACCTCTTTTTTTCTCCCATAGTGTTTTATTGGAAAAATGCAAACGTTTGTCACTCATACAGCTTCGGAGTTAAACTGACCAAACTTGGGTCACTTAGTCATGGGGTCAACCTCAAAATTTCTGTCACATTTTGGGGACATTAAAAAGTGGGCGGAGCTACAAACAACCAATCAGATTTTCCCTATTGACTTCAATGAGAAAATTTTTAATTGCTGCCATTTCAACAATGTTAATGGCAGGGTTGTTAAACTTAATATATTCGGTTAATAGGTGACTAGAATTCAAATGTTTAAAAGTGGGCGGAGTCTACAACGGCCAATCAAATTTCAGCCATATGTTTTAATGGGAAAATGTAAAACTGCCGCTGCTCTTAGAGGGTCAATGGCAAAGTCACTAAACTTGGAACAGTTGGTCAATGGGTGACTGGGATTCAAATTTTAAAAAGTGGGCGGAGCCTAAAATAGCCAATCAAATTTCAGCCATTTAACTTAGACCACCAGGTGACCCCCCCCCCCACCGGACTACCAGGTGACTCATGGGTGCCCCCGCCTTAGCCCTTAGGTGCACCCACTCTGACCCTTAGGTGCAACCACCCCAACGATTAGGTGCACCCACCCCGACCCTTAGGTGCACCCACCCCGACTTTTAGGTGCAATCACCCCGACCCTTAGGTGCACCCACTCCGACCCTTAGGTGCAACCACCCCAACGATTAGGTGCACCCACCCCGACTTTTAGGTGCAACCACCCCGACTTTTAGGTGCACCCACCCCGACCCTTAGGTGCAACCACCCGACTTTTAGGTGCAACCACCCCGACCCTTAGGTGCACCCACTCCGACCCTTAGGTGCAACCACCCCAACGATTAGGTTACCCAGTTACTCCGCCCACTCCAGTTGTAAGCTACTGGTGGAGGCAAGAACACTTCACACAATTTCCCCAGAAATTGTAGCTTTTCTAGTTCAAATTGTTTTTCGATATGCATACAGTAGGGGTTCACCGAAGTCTCGGTCAACTTCGGTCTAAATGAACTTTGGCTCCATAGAGCCAATACATTATTTATTTTTTTATAATTGTATATTTATTATGGTGTAAAACAGAAATGTAAATACACTTTTACAGTAGAATAATGCACAGAAGCACAAGGTAAGGGTAATACACAAAATACATCACATACATATTGGATGGGCATATATAACACTTGATAATAGTCAGTGATGAAGAATGGAAGGCCGAATAAAAATAAAGCATTAACATGAACTAACTGAGACTGTGTCTATCTGTAACCAGTCCGAAGAAGGACTACTGTGCAATGTATCCTAAACAAAGAGACATCAGGTAGAAGCGGGAGAGCCTTAAGGACCCGAAGGTCCAGAGCTTCTCAGCCAATAATACCCAACCCAACAGATACCCAACAGACAAGACAAATTACATAGACAGGGGGGAGGAAGAGAACATTCTTTTCACACGAGATCGTCAAGGTTGCCTAGTGGCCCAGTAATTATCCCATATGGCATTGAAGAGTGCCATTTTGTCCTGAAACATAGCAGTGGAGTACTCCATTGTTCGGACCTCCATCACCCTGGCATACAAATCAGAGACCCGTGGTGGTTCGGGGCTTTTCCAGGCTCGGGAGACTAGACAACGAGCTGCTGTTAGTATCAGTAGCAGCAGCTTGAGTGCATGTTTTTTAACTTGTATGGGGACCACATTGAGGAGAAAGGACACAGGTTCCAGTCGGATTTCAATTCCAAAGACATCACTCAGGAGGGCGCCTACTTCAGTCCAGTAGGGGCATATCTTGGGACAGTTTCAAAAAATGTGAGGCGATGTAAGCCACATCTCTAACAATCACCCGGGACTACTGGATTCATTCTATGGAGGAGGTCAGGAGTGTGATACCAGTACATTAAGATTTTATATTGGTTCTCCTGATGAAGTACCGACATAGATGATTTCGCTGCCCTCTTCCATATAAGGTGCCAGAGTGAGTCTGGCAAAGCCCTCCCCAGATATTCCTCCCACCGCACCATGTAGGAATGCCTTTGGACCTGATCAGGGAAGGGAGTCAGCAATATGGAGTTAATCTCAGAAATCAAACCTTTCACATGTACCCCTTCCCTGCAAAGGCGTTCAAAGGGAGTTGGGAGGGAAACTGTGACTCCTGAAAAGATGGACTGGGCAAAGTGCCTAATCTGGATATAAAAGAAGTTTGAGGAAGGGGGGGAGATCATATTTGGCCTGCAGGGTAGTAAACGGCGAGCCAATACATTTTAATGCTCTACGGATACTGTAATATCATACGGACATGTAATGTAATGAACTTTTAATCGATTTGTTGTGCATGGCCTATTGAGTTTAAACAGAAAGTAATGGGGCTTGTATATAAGAGTAAGTGAATGAACAATAATGGTGCCCCTGATGATGCATCTGTGAAACCTAGGTTGGGCTGATGTGATTGGAGTGATGTCTTACTGATGTGCCTTTTTTAATATCTGATTCTGTGAGTATAATAAATCCATATAAAGCATATATAAGCATTGTGTAAGAGGTACTTCACTATTCACATGGTTTTTCCCCGTTTCCCACTAAGAGGAGACCCAGAGAGCATATTAAATTGTTAAGTTGCCTTGAGCATTGGATGAGCGGTGATGGACTGCGTGTGGAAGACTTGGGCAGTATTGAAGTAATGGAGAACAACTGGAATGGTCTGTACTTAACGGGTTGTCCCACAAAAAATATTCCAAATTTTTCAAACCAGCACCTGGATCTGAATACTTTTGTAATTGCATGTAATTAAAAATTTAGCATGGCCACTGAGTTATTCAATAAAATATCTGTATATCGCCACCTGTTAGTTTTTTTCTTATTTCTTTGACCTGCTCACTAAGGGCTCTTTCACACTTGCGTTGTTTTGTTCCGGCATAGAGTTCCGTCGTCGGGGCTCTATGCCGGAAGAATCCTGATCAGGATTATCCCCAGGCATTCTGAATGGAGAGAAATCCGTTCAGGATGCATCAGGATGTCTTCAGTTCCGGACCGGAACGCTTTTTGCTCCGGCCAAAAATCCTGAACACTTGCCGCAAGGCCGGATCTGGAATTAATGCCCATTGAAAGGCATTAATCCGGATCCGGCCTTAAGCTAAACGTTGTTTCGGCGCATTGCCGGATCCGACGTTTAGCTTTTTCTGAATGGTTACCATGGCTGCCGGGACGCTATTAAAGTCCTGGTTGCCGTAGTAGTAGTGGGGAGCGGGGGAGCAGTATACTTACCGTCCGTGCGGCTCCCGGGGCGCTTCAGAGTGACGTCAGGGCGCCCCACGCGCATGGATGACGTGATCGCATGGATCACGTCATCCATGCGCATGGGCGCTCTGACGTCATTCTGGAGCGCCCCGGGAGCCGCATGGACGGTAAGTATACTGCTCCCCCGCTCCCCACTACTACTATGGCAACCAGGACTTTAATAGCGTCCTGGCTGCCATAGTAACACTGAACGCATTTTGAAGACGGATCCGTCTTCAAATGCTTTCAGTTCGCTTGTGGTGTTACGGATCCGGCGGGCACTTCCGGCAAATGGAGTACACAACGGATCCGGACAACGCAAGTGTGAAAAAGGTCTAAGATGGCCGCACATGCTCAGTTATATCCTTCAACTGCCTCCTGAGTTGTGATAGGGAGAGCATAGACACGCCCCCTTAGCTGCAGCAGAAAAGACACTCCCCTTTAGCTGTCAGCTTGATATAAATCTAGCAGAACAATGTGGAGATCTCTGGATCCATGTGATGTACAGGGCTGGTTCTAGTTTTGTTTGAAGGAGATTGTCATGTCCTGTATGATGTCTGATTTTAATTTTTTACATTAGTCATGGGACAACCCCTTTAATTATCCATCTGTGAGCAGCACATATTCTTATCTATGATTGTTTGACTTTGAAGGTGACCTACTTCATCTGAATTCTGCAGCGCTTTCATTTGAGCGACTTCCAAGAGCATACTTTTTATTTGTTTTATATGATTAACCCTTTCAAGACCAAGCCATTTTTCACCTTCGTGACCACGTCTAATTTTGCAAATCTAACATGTCACTTTATGTGCTATTAACTTTGGAATGCTTTTACTTATCCAAACCATTCTGAGATTATTTTCTCGTGATACATTGTACTTCATGATAGTCATAAATTTGAGTCAATATATTTCACCTTTTATTTATGAAAAAATCCCAAATTTACCAAAAATTTTGAAAAATTTGCAATTTTCAAAATTTCTATTTCTATGCTTTTAAAACAGAAAGTGATACCTCATAAAATATTTATTACTTAACATTCCCCATATGTCTACTTTATGTTGCCATCATTTTGTAAATGTCATTTTATTTTTTTAGGACGTTAGAAGGCTTAGAATTTTAGAAGCAAATCTTGACATTTTTCAGAAAAGTTCCAAAACCCACTTTTTAAAGGGCTTCTGTCACCCCACTAAACTTTTTTTTTTTTTTCGTGTACTTATAATACCTATACTGCGATTTATCCATACATAATGTGATTAATCATTTTGGTTCAGTAGATTCTGCTAAAAACGTACTTTTATAATATGTAAATTACCTGTCTACCAGCAAGTAGGGCGGCTACTTGCTGGTAGCAGCCGCATCCTCCTATCATAATGACGCCCCCTCCGCATGTTGATTGACAGGGCCAGCGAACGGGATCTTTCTCTGCTGGCCCTGTTTGCATTCAAAATCTGGCGCCTGCGCCGTAACGGTATTCAATCGGCGCAGGCGCACTGAGAGGCGGACGCTCGCTCGGCCGCTCCATCCTCAATGCGCCTGCGCCGATGACAACACATCTACACCCGGCGCAGGCGCATTGAGGAAGGAGCGGCCGAGCGAGCGTCCTCCTCTCAGTGCGCCTGCGCCGACTGAAGACAGGTACGGCGCAGGCGCCAGATTTTGAATGCAAACAGGGCCAGCAGAGAAAGATCCCGTTCGCTGGCCCTGTCAATCAACATGAGGAGGGGGCGTCATTATGATAGGAGGATGCGGCTGCTACCAGCAAGTTGCCGCCCTACTTGCTGGTAGACAGGTAATTTACATATTATAAAAGTATGTTTTTAGCAGAATCTACTGAACCAAAATGATTAATCACATTATGTATGGATAAATCGCAGTATAGGGATTATAAGTACACAAAAAAAAAAAGTTTAGTGGGGTGACAGAAGCCCTTTAAGGACCAGTTCAGGTCTGAAGTCACTTTGTGGGGCTTACATAGTGGAAACCCCCCATAAATTACCCCATTGCAGAAACTACACCCCTCAAGTTACTCAAAACTGATTTTACAAACTTTGTTAACCCTTTAGGTGTTCCACAAGAATTAAAGGAAAATGGAGATGACATTTCAAAATTTGACTTTTTTGGCAGATTTTCCATTTTAATCCATTTTTTTCTTTAACACATCGAGGGTTAACAGCCAAACAAAACTCAATATTTATTACCCTGATTCTGCGGTTTCCAGAAACACCCCATATGTGGTCGTAAACTGATGTAAGGGCACACGGCAGGCGCAGAAGAAAAAGAGCGCCATATGGTTTTTGGAAGACAGATTTTGCTGGACTGGTTTTTAGATGCCATGTCCCATTTGAAGCCCTCCTGATGCACCCTTACAGTAGAAACTCGTAAAAAGTGACCCCATTTTGGAAACTAGGGAATAAGGTGCCAGTTTTATTGGTACTATTTTGGGGTACATATGATTTTTAATTGCTCTATATTACATTTTTTCTGAGGCAAGGTAACCAAAAAATAGTTTTGGCACAGTTTTTATTTTTTTATTTTTACAAGATTCATCTGACAGGGTAGATCATGTGCTACTTTTATAGAACAGGTTGTTATGGACGCAATGATATCAAATATGTTTGTTTCAGTTTTACATAATAAAGCATTTTCTGCCGATCGTCTTGTGCAGGAGCTCGTTTGTTGCAGGAAGAGTTGATGTTTTTATTGGTACAATTTTTGGGTACATATGATTTTTTGATTATTCATTATTACACTTTATGGGGCAAGGTGACCAAAAAATTGGTTGTTTTGGAACAGATTTTATTATTTTTACAGCGTTCATCTGAGGCGTTAGGTCATGTGACATTTTTATATAGCAGTTCGTTACGGACGTGGCAATACCTAAAATGTCTACTTTTTCTTATTTATTTAAAGGGTTTCTACCACCAGAACTACTGTTATGTAGCTGACTGACATTAGCGATGTCATAACAGTATGTTTTTTACATTTCTCCCTGCAGCCGTTCTGATAAAATAAGCACTTTTATAATATGCTAATGAGCCTCTAGGTGCTATGTGGGCGTTAAATCCCGCGCCTGTGCCGTTCACTTCAGTATTCGGTGCAGGCACAGTGAGTGAACGCCGCTCTCCTGATGCCGGCATCCTTACTGTGATGTAGTCGGCGCAGGCGCAGTGAGGAATCCGGCATCAGGAGCGCATCATTCACTCACTGCGCCTGCGCCAAATACAGAAGTGAACGGCACAGGCGCGGGATTTCGTGAGCGATGCTGCGATCCGTGACATCAATCAAGAGAAGCGGGGCGGGCAGAACAGGGCACCTGGGCGGGATAAAGGGTGAGTAGACGGAGCCTCTAGGTGCTGATTTTACGCCCACATAGCACCTAGAGGCTCATTAGCATATTACAAAAGTGCTCATTTTATCAGAACGGCTGCAGGGAGAAATGTAAAAAACATACTGTTATGTAGTGCTGACATTAGTTCATCGCTAATGTCAGTCAGCTACATAAGAGTATTTCTGGTGGTAGAAACCCTTTAAGTTTTACGCAATAATAGCATTTTTTAAAACTGAAAAATTATGTTTTAGTGTCTCCATAGTCTGAGAGCCATAGCTTTTTTATTTTTTGACCGATTGTCTTAGGTAGGGTCTAATTTTTTGCGGGATGAGGTGAAGGTTTGATTGGTACTATTTTGGGGGGCATACGCCTTTTTTATTGCTTGCTGCTGCAATTTTTGTGATGTAAGGTGCCAAAAAATGGCTTTTTTGGCACAGTTTTTATTTTTATTTTTTTACGGTGTTCACCTGAGGGGTTAGGTCATGTGATATTTTTATAGAGCTGGTTGTTACGGACGGGGAGATAGTAATATGTATACTTTTTTTAAATTTATTTCACTTTAACGCAATAAAAGCATATTTGAAACAAAAAAATTATGTTTTAGTGTCTCCATGTTCTAAGAGCTATAGTTTTTTTTTTTTGCGATTTTCTTATGTAGGGTCTCATTTTTTGCAGGATGAGGTGACTGTTTTATTGGTACCATTTTGTGGGACATACGCCTTTTTGATCGCTTGGTGTTGTACTTTTTGTGATGTAAGGTGACATAGCTTTACATTAGCTTTACACGGGGTGGATCGTGTGATATATTTATAGAGCCAGTCGTTACGGACGCGTTGATACCTAATATGTGTAGTTTACCGGTATATATTTTTTTTCAATCTCCTATAAAAGAGCAGATATAGGAAAAGGCAATTTATTTTAATTTTAATTTATTTATATACTAGCTGATGACCGGCGTTGCTCGGGTATTTATTTATTGCAATTTTATATTAAATAACAGTGAGTTTCACAATGGCCGCCCCTTTAACGGTGATCGCCCCTTTAAAAAAGTGACTTTCACAGTGGCTGCCCCTTTAACGGTGACCGCCTCTTTAACAGTGACTTTCATAATGGCCGCCCCTTTAACGGTGACCGCCCCTTTAACAGTGACTATCAAAATGGCCGTCCCTTTAACGGTGACAGCCCGTTTAAAGGGATTCTCACCCAGTTAAGCCTGTACTCTCTGCTCTTATTTAATATCCAAGTCATGTCTCAAGGCTTATTTTAAGAGCTGAACATTGACTTATAGGATAGCTGCCTTACATCTGGTGGCATTAGAGACAGAGCTTATTAAGAGCTCATTTGCATCCCTTCCCTAACATGTTTCGTTGAAATGGATGGTTGCGTTTTTGAGTTTTTGCAGAACATACACACATCCGTCTTTTATATATATATTTTATTTTATTTTATTTTTTTATTAAGTCCCGCTTGGATCTTGAAGGTCCAGTGGGGCTAATGGCTGTACTATACTTTGCAATGCTCTTGCATTGCAAAGTATAGTACTATCAGGTTTCCTGATGGCAACACCAGACGCCTTTGCAAAACGTCCGGTTGCCCTGGCAACCATCGGGCCGCTGCCATCGCAGTGCGACAGCCTGATGGTTGAGAGAGGAAGCCCCCTCCCTCTGTTAACCCCAAGGATGACACTCGCTGCTGATGGCGGCGGCTCAGGAACAGAGCCGCCGCCATCACATACAGCAAGGGGACCTCACAAGGGGGCACAGGTGAGGAATGGGGACACCGATGGGGGCAGGATACACTCATGGGGGTAGACGACATGGATGGGGGCAGTCGGGCACAAATGGAGGCAGGGAGAGCGCATGGCCGGCAAAAACGTTGGAGGCAGGGTGGATCGATCGCCGGCAAGGGACCACTCTGATTGGCCCCTTGCCTGCATTACTGGACAGTATTCAGTCAGTGACAGCGGCAATGCGTTTTGCAGCGCTTGGATTAAAGGGCTGCCATGACGTTTATTTACGTGCTAGCTGCACGGGGTATGTGCAGATAGCACGTATATAGCCATTTGGCAGTCGAGAAGGGGTTAAAAAAAAAAGCTGCGCAATGTTTACTTGGCTGTTACCATCATCCCCATAACCAGTGCAGTACATGCTGGAACACGGCTCCATTCAAATTCCTCCTGAGACACTGTTCTAGATGTCAGAGATTCATGTTCAGACAGTAGGAGTCATATGTTGGGGTAATGTGTAATAATAGACTTGTGCCCCAAACGACCACTTAGATCGTCCATATTATACTCCATGTAATGGGGGAATAATAATCACCAATATTTATGCAAATATCGATAATTAATATTCATAAATGGGAGGAGCCATCTAGTGATAACTCCGCCCATTTATGCCTTTATATAATAATAATAACACCTTCGCTATGCTTTACACTAATCACTACGCTAGCTGCAAGCGCCTTACTATCACTATACTACGGCGGCGACTACTAAAAACACCATACACTGCATTATGAACAATAAGGAATATTTATTACACAATACAATTATATCAGTCTAGCAATACGTTATATCTATATATATTCATGGATCAATGGATATGAATATATATACATATAGACGTACACACCGCAGTACAGAAACAGTACTACAATAAACACAATACAAGCCTAACTACACTACACAATCCCAAATTCCACCCCACATACTATCTATACATTACAATAATACATCATACACACAAATATCAGTAACCCACCCCACCTGACTATTCACTGTCCCTACGGGGTACGACGAGGGTTAATGGTGGCCTCACAGGGGTGTAAACCGACCACAAACACAAAGGGTTAACAATGGGGATAATATCAGAACTGTACAGCAATGCAAGGGTGAATACCCTGCAAGTGTACAGTGGGGGGGGGGGGGGGGGGGGTGTGGCAGGGTTAGAGCAGGGGTTACCACCAGGGGTTAATCAGGGTAGGGAAAGGGTTACACGGTGGAGCAAGGGTTTGGGGGATCAGGGTGTCCAGTAACATGGCAAGGGTAAGGGGTTACAGGACCAGGGGTGATATGTGAGGGGTAGGTAGGGGCTACACAGGTATACTTAGGCCTTATCCAGGTGGTCATCATGAAGCTGCTCTCTCCCCTGCATCTCTGAATCTAGTCTGGTTGCAAGAGAGCGCACCTCTGGCCGGTTCGGGCTTTTATAGCCCAAAAGCAACCCCCTCCTCCTTCCTCAGGCATGTGACATCATAGTGTGCATTAGTCCCCCCCTCCTAGTCCCAAAAATGCTGGGAGTAATGGGCATGGCCATGGGGCAGAGGTGTGGCAAAACAGGTTCTCTGATTAGAAGGTCCCCTCACAAACGGTGCCAAAGCGTCTGATTGCTTTGGGCCTGAACAAAAGGGGACTAGATGCTAATCAGCTGTTATCCTACAGGCTATAACAACTCTGTTGATAACAGTTGGAATTGCATATATGCATATATATATATCCACAGATGCTTGGAGGCTCATCTATAAACACATACAAAACTGGGGGTATGAATGGGCAGCAATAAGCCCACATACATACTGTCATGCTGACATAAGTGTATATACATAGACACGTGTGCAAATACATACACACATATCTATATATACACACACCCTCGCATATATCTGGGGCATACAGGGGACATATATAAGGGGGCACATATATATACTAATATAAGGGGGATTATAAGGGGGCACAGCTTCCAGGGACCACATATTTCCCACAGGGGCCACCATGAGCCCCTGGGGATCACCATGGGCATCACCCCATGATGCGGTGGTTAATGTATGCATATATATACCATACATGCCCGCACGTGTTTGCAGGCATGCATGGATATATATGCACACGTCTCAACCGTTCCTCAACACTCCAACATCGCTGAACACAGTTAAAAGGCCTGAGAGTAATGTCTATGGGTTCCAGACTTCAGGAAGTCTTTCACTGCATGGCATTTGCTACAAAGTAATTTCAAACACCGAAAGTACTGCCCATAATTATTCATACCCCTGGCAAATTTTTACTTAAAGTTACTTTTATTCAACCAGCAAGTAATTTTTTTGATGGGAAATGACATAGGTGTCTCCCAAAAGATAAGACGATGTACAAGAGGCATTATTGTGGAAAAAAATTATAATTCTCAGCTTTTATTTACATTTGAGCAAAAAGTGTCCAGTCCAAAATTATTCATACCCTTCTCAATAATCAATAGAAAAGCCTTTATTGGCTATTACAGCAATCAAACGCTTCCTATAATTGCAGACCAGCTCCAGGCTCCTTCCACTGTGTAGTGGCCATACCAGCATACTACAGCTCGGCTTCTATTCAAGTGAATAAGCAGTGGGCATCAGCCATTACATACAGCGGACACCATGCTGAAATAGCCAGGATTAAAGATAATTCTGATCCTGCCTGTTTGACCCGTTGGGTACCACGGTCAATAGCAACTACAGCATCTAAGGGCTTTGTCACAGTGTGCCTCCATTGGTCTTCTACAATATGTTCGTAGGGTGCCAATGAGTTGTCATGGAAATCGGGGTCTTAAAGATGGCCCCTGGGCCTGTCATATTTGTATATCTATTAGCTTCTTCCAGAGGCAGTGCCTAATTGGATGGCTGACAGCCATAATACACTGCAATACAGAAGTACAGCAGTGTATTAGGCCCCTTGCAGACGAGCAATACCGATTAGGTCCGGATGTGTTCAGTTAAAAATGCACGATTTCGCAAGTAAGTTCGTTCAGTTTTTATCGCGTCGGTGCAATGCGCATTGATGCATTTTTCACGCGCGTGTTAAAAAAAAATGAAGGTTTACAAACATCTCTTAGCAACCATCCGTGATTTTCACACAGCCCTATTCACTTCTAGGGGGCCAGCGTTGTGTGAAAAACGCTGAATATAGAACATGCTGCTATTTTCACGCAACACACCAGTGATGCGTGAAAAACAGCGATCATGTACACAAACCCATTGAAATGAATGGGTCCGGATTCAGTGCGGGTGCAATGCGTTCGCATCACGCATTGCACCCGCGCGGAATACTCGCTCGTGTGAAAGGGGCCTTATATAAGCCAAGGGACAGCAACCTCCAGCTGCTGTGAAATTACGCCCAGCATACACACTGGCTCAGACTGTTTTTTAACTCCCATAGAAGTATTCTGGTTGTAGTTGTAATTTTAGAACAGCTGAAGTTGTACAATGACTTGTACTATAAAACGAACACTTTCTCCCACGCGGTGAACACAGTAAAAAAAAAAATTGTTAACCTCAACTATGTAATAAAAACCCCTAAAAAAAAAAAACAGAACAACAATACCAATGAAAAAGACAGCTTAGCCAAAAAAACACTAGAACAACAATACCAATGAAAAAGACAGCTTAGCCTAGAAAAAAATAAAATAAAAAATGACACAGCACCACTGACAGAAAATTAAAAAAGTTATGGATCTCAGAATATGAAAAAACAAAAACTAATTATTTTTTTGTTAAAAAAAGTGTCTTTGATTGTGCCATATAAATTTGGTTTCACAGTAATCATACTGACTGACAGAATAAGGGTACTTTCACACTAGTGTTTTTCTTTTCCGGCATAGAGTTCCGTCACAGGGGCTCTATACCGGAAAAGAACTGATCAGGCATATCCCCATGCATTCTGAATGGAGAGTAATCCGTTCAGGATGCATCAGTATGTCTTCAGTTCAGTCGTTTTGACTGATCAGGCAAAAGATAAAACCGTAGCATGTTACGGTTTTATCTCCGGCGAAAAAAAACTGAAGACTTGCCTGAATGCCCGGATCCGGCATTTTTTCCCATAGGAATGTATTCGTGCCGGATCCGGCATTCAGAATACCGAAATGCCTGATCCGTCCTTCGGTCTGAGCATGCGCAGACTGAAAAAAAGGTGAAAAAAATAAATGCCGGATCCGTTTTGCCGGATGACACCGGAAAGACGGATCCGGCATTTCAATGCATTTTTTCGACTGATCAGGCATTTTTTCGACTGATAAGTATCCTGATCAGTCTTACTAATGCCATCAGTTGGCATACGTTTTGCCTGATACGGCAGGCAGTTCCGGCGACGGAACTGCTTGCCGGATCTCTCTGCCGCAAGTGTGAAAGTACCCTAAATATAATGTGTTAATTATGTTGACAGGGAAACAATGCAGTGTTTAAACAGTAAAAACACAATGGCAAAAATTGTGTTCCACCCCCCAAAAAAAAAAACATTTAGTCAATTTTATATGCACCACAAAATGGTGCCACTGAAAATAAAAAATCATCCCACTAAAAAAACAAGTCCAGATACAGCTACATTACCAGAAAAATAGTTATGGCTTTTGGAATGAGACAATGAATAAAGACAAATAAAGATTGCTGCATTGTTAAAGGGGTTCTCCAGGCTCTTGATATTTATGACTAAGGGCCCATTCAGGCAGTAGTGCATTGCAGATCCGCTAAACACGGATACCGGCCGTGTGCGTTCCGCAATTTGCAGACCGCACATGACCGAAACCATAATAGAAAAACGACTATTCTTGTCCGCGACTGCGGACAAGAATAGGGCATTTTCTATCTTTTCCGCGGAGCCGCAGAACGGAAACACGGATGCAGACAGCACACTGTGTGATGTCCGCATCTTTTGCGGCCCCATTGAAATTAATGGGTCCTCACCCGTTCCGTAACATTGCGGAATGGATGTGGGCTCATTCATACGGCCGTCTGAATGAGCCCTTATGCTCAGGATATGTCATTAATATCTGAACGGTGAGGGTCCGACACCCCGCACCCAAATCAATCGGACACTAATGCTATTCCCTGCAGCTGGGGAGCAGGAACTAACTCTTTGGATTGAACAGGAAGCACAGCTCTATTAAAAGTGTAGTGGCCGTGCTGGGTTACTGCAGCTCAGGTCCCCAGTCAAGTGAATGGGAGCTGAGCTGCAGTAACTTGGCACGGCCACTACACTTTTAACCCTTTAAGGACCCATAATGTAGCTGTACGTCATGGGTCCGATCCCTAAACATGGCGCCCGCTCACACGTGCAGCGGGCACCTTAGCCGCAGGGTTTCTGTTATTTTAAATAGCAAAGACCCGCGGCACATGTATGCGATCAGCCATAAGGCTGATCGCATACATCTTACCCTTCAGATGCCGTGGTCAAATGTGACCATGGCATCTGCACAGACCGGAAGCGGAAGTCGTGCGCTTCCGGTCCGGTAACAGCGTTCCCTGGCTGAGATCGGAGAACCTGTTACCTTGCGCTAATTGACCGAAGCCTCAAGCAGGCTTCAGAGTCAATTAGATGTATATATCATTACAGGCCACTAGGTGGCAGCCTTGTATTCATATAGTGCAAATGAAGTCTTCAATGATGGCTATTTAGCCATTACTGAATACTATGGACAATCGAATGATTGCCAGTTATTGTCACCCAAGGTGACTTAAAAAAAGTTTACAATTTTTTTTTACAAATATAAAAAAAATAAAAAAAATAAACGTTGAAATCACCCCTCTTTCCTTAAAATAAAAATACTTAACCAATTTAAAAATATATATATCATGGGCATCGCCACGTGCGAAAATGCCCATACTATTAAAATATAACAATATTAATGGCATACGGCAAATGGCGTAGCGGGGGAAAAAAATAAAAAATTGGCCATTTTTGTCACTTCAACTACCCAATAATTTTTTTTAGAAAAAGTTATCAAAAAGTCGCACACACTTAAAATTAGTATCGCTGAAAAGAAAAGACCATCCTGCAAAAAATGACCCCTCATACAGCCCCGTACACATAGCTACAAAAAAGTTATAGGGGTCAGAATATGGTTATGAAAAAAAAAGGTTTAAATATTTTTTTTTTTCAGTATTAAAACGCAAGAAAAATTATACAAGTGTGGAATTGTTGGAACTGTACTGACCTGGAGAATGAACATAACCGCATAGTGTACAGTGTAAAAAAAAAAAACTTTTATCAGAATTGTAATTTCTCCCAATTCTACCCCATTTGGAATTTTTTCCCCGCTTCCTACTACATGGTGTGCACCGCAAATGGTGCCATTAGAAAGTACAACTTGTCCCGCAAAAAATAAGCCCTCATAAGGCTATGTGAATGGAAAAATAAAAAAGTTAGAACTATGGGAAGGAACGAAAACGTAAATAGGAAAATCCCAGGGTCCTTAAGGGGTTAATGGAGCTGTGCTTCCTGTTCCATTCACAGTGCTAGGGAACAGCTGATCAGTGGGGTTGCAGGGTTTTGAAATCTCATGGATCAGATATTAATGATCTATCCTGAGGATAGGTAATCAATGACAGGAGCCTGGAAAACCCCTTTAGAGAGCATCTGTCACAACTTCCTATATTCCGTGGTTAAACTCTGAACAGTCCCTCATCAACTGTGCAGATATCAAGATATCATTTTTCCAAGGCACCTGAATTCGCATAAAAATTACTTCTATTCAAATCTTTATTAAAATGGCAAACATTATGAATTTTTGGTCACACTCAGCCTTTATCAATCCAAAATACAAATACGGTACTATACGTCTGTATCCATATTTTTGGGGTCATATATGCATCATCAACGATATGAACGTGTGATATCTACAGCGTTTTCCGGCACTCTTGTGGATACCACACATGCATATGAGTATCCATGATGATGCATGCATGACCCCATAAATATGGAGGATGATTGGCTTACTTTTGGAACTATGTGAACAGCCATCTCATACGGATGCATTCTATTTGTATTTTTGCTTGATAAAGGCTGAGTGTGGCCGAAATGTCATTTATGGCATTTCACAGAAAATTTGAGTAATTTTTTTTTTTTATGGGCATTCCAGTGCCTTGAAAAATAATTGTGTGGTTTTATATTGGCTTTCACTTTGACATTTTGTCAACCTGTGTAAAAGAATCCTCATCATTAAATCCACTGTAGTTCAACATTACACAATAAAAAAAAATATGAGAAGGTCCAAGGGCAACCAAGAACCATATAAACTGATGACCATTTCATTCATGGTTGCACTTAGCTTGTCAGAGCATAAGTTGCTGTTCAAAGTGTCTCTCTGGGGTGGCTCACGGGGGAGGAAGGTGGTTTGGTCAAGCTCTATGATGGCTGTGTGACCTAGTATTTGGATAGGCATCATCCTAATGGGTCCACATCTTTAGGATTCCATAGATGAGTGGTTTAATTTAATACTTTCTTGGATCCTAATGTATCATCATTTAAATTTACAAGTATAATGTTATCAATTTGGTTAAATTAAATGATATGAAATGTGTTCGGGAAAATAAACTTTTCTATATAAATCAAAGATTCAGAGTCGGCTTACTGTGTAGACATTAGAGCCCACAGACATGATTTGGAGACACACACTACCCTCTCTGTTGACGATATCTGGGCAGATTACAGTAATTTTTTATTGCCAATTCCTGTGTAATCCAGTCTACTTAACTACTTGCCATCTGTCAATCAACTATCTGCATTTGTTTTGTTCCTTCATAGTACATATCTGGGTCACTGCCCACACAGTCACGATTCATTGACAGTGCAGCACCCTAGTATTTGTGAAAGTCAAGTGACTAGACTTCTGTATGGACCATCATTTGACATGTGAAGGACACCTTGTGCTGCTTTGGAGGGATGACCTACCAAAATATGAACAAGAAAGAATATAACTAGCCGACTAGGTGTCCCAAATGATAATTAAAGAGACCTTGCCATAGTCTGTTCTTCAACACCCTCCTTCTACAGAGTCTCACCACTTTGTGTATTTTAAGTTGTGTATTATGATGATCTGCATCAACTTATGTGTAGTATGTGGTCCTTTAGCAGCTGAGGCATGTATTATAAGATTTTGCAGCAGCTGAGGCAGGGGTGCACCTAGCCTTTCTGCTGCCTGAGGCCAAAATTGAAATGCCCATGCCAAATTCTCAACCTAACCCTTCTGTCTTACATTACATACAGCAGTACAAAACATAGAGGGTAATACATTGCCACATACCTCTTACATCCAATGATGTCTCCTCTGATGTAGATGTTTTCTTTTTTCTTTATCTCCATTCAGACCAGACAGCCATGATGATTTCTTTCAGCCAGGGGCATAGCTATAGGAGAAGCAGTGACACTGCAGGAAACAGAGGGACCAACTGCCGAGCCTCGTCTGACCGCGATCTTGATTAGCCACAGGAGTGGGGATTGCATGGGAGCCAGAGATTGGGGGGGGAAGGGGCGTTAAAAAATTTGCTGTGGGGCCAACTCATTTCTAGTTACACCATTGCTTTTAGCCATCTCTTGTCTCTGAGTTTACCAGTAAGACATCTTAGTTTCCTACTTTCCCATCATCCTCCCTACCTTCTGAACACTCCATCGTACCTCCCCCAATTTTGTACCCACTGTGCTCCCCAATACTATACTGCAGATACAGATGATCCCCCTGAAAATACTAGTACCACAAAGATAGTGCCCCTTCTATAACTATTGGCACACAGTGCCCTAAAAAATAATTTTGTCACGCACATAGTGCCCCTGACACTAAAAGCGTTGGAAACCTAGTGACTCCCAAAAATAATTGTGCTAAGCTGATACTGTACCAGGGTACCCCCCCTCCCCCACACACACATGGTGATAATACTCTTTAAAGTCCCACTAATAGTAATGATTCTCTGCCAGAGTGAACTTAGTAGTAATAGTGCCCCCAACAGTAATAATGTCCCCACTGTGCCCCAATATGTATAAAATGCCCTCATAGTATCCATGCTAGTAATCATGTTCCCCATAGTCCCCCAGTAGTAATAAAGTTCACCATAATGCCCCTCAGTATTAATTCTCCTTATTATGTGTGACAGTAGAAAAATGCCCCCTAATGTGTGCCAGTACAAAAAATATCCCTTATAATGTGTGCCTGTACAAACAGTGCCTCTATATAGTGTGATCCAGTACAAAGAATGCCCCCTTATGTGTGCCAGTACAAAAAATGTCCCTTATAATGTGCGCTAGTACAAAAAAAATGCCTTCTTTTGTGTGCCAGTACAAAAAATGCCCCCTAATAATGTGAGTCAGTACAAAAAAATGCCCCTTATAATGCATGCCAGTACAAAAAATACCCATTATAATGTGTGCTAGTGAAAAAAAATGCCCCTTTAAAATGTGTGCCTGTAAAAACAAAGACCCCTTATATTGTGTGCCAGTACAAAAAATACCTCCTCTTAGTGCCCCCAGTAGAGCCAATGTCCCCATAGTGCCTCCATAATGTGTGGCAATGTCCCATTCTGTGTGCCAGGACAAAAAAATACCCGCTCCTAGTGCCCCCAGTAGAGCCAATGTCTCCACAGTCCCCCTATAATGTGTGCCAGTACAGAAAATACCCTCTAGTCCCCTCAGTTGAGCTAATGTCCCTATAGTGCCCCTCATAATGTGTGCCAGTACAAAATGTCCCTATTTAGTGCCCCCATAGTGCTCCTCTCCCCCCCCCCCTTCCCCATAGTGGCCCAATAGCACGGTGCCAAATTAAATTAAAAAAAACTTACCTCCATGTGGCTGTCTGTGATGTGGTGCAGGCCTCTTCCGGCCGGCCTGTGTCCCACTCCAGGGTTGCGCCACCTGAGGCAATCGCATCACTTTGCAAAATTAGCGGTGCACCCCTGAGCTGAGGTGTGTTTTAGGAGGTTCTGCAGCAGCTGAGATGTGTATTAATAGGTTCTGCAGAAGCTGAAATGTGTATTAAGAGGTTCTGCAGCAGCTGAGGTGTGAAAACTGGCTTAGTTGCTGATAGCAACCAATCAGATTCCACCTTTCATTTTTCAGAGCTCCTTTAAAAAATGAAAAGTGGAATCTGATTGGTTGCTATGAGCAACTAAGCCAGGTTTCCTTCACACCAGTTTTGATAAGTGTCCCCCATTATGATAGTTCACAGAGCTGGATATAGCAAACTTGTGATCCTTATGTAAATTATGTTCACCGCAGAACACTGGTTACAACCTGCTTATTGTATACTCCAATAAAGAGCACTTGTTACTAAATATCTCACTTAAAGCAGTACGCTGACAGACAGGATACCATGCCATAGTGAATTACTGCAATATATTATTGAAGTGATCAGGGAACTGAATGCTCAAGGTGCAAAGTGGGACTGAAAGAAAGTTCAATAAAGTTTACAGAAAAATGTAAAAAAAAAATCCAGAGTACATAAAAAAAAACATTTGTTCTCTTAAATACTTTATTATGGGCAAAAAACAACAACTATGTAATCACTATGCATAGCTGGTCCACTGGAAACACACTCTCACGCTTCACTGTCAAACCGAACATAGGAGGGAAAGGGGTGAGGGGAAAAGGCCTGGAAACTAGGGAAAGGAGCAGGTCATCTCCTAGAGAAACCCTAATCAAAGTCCTGACTGACCAAGTATGAACTGACCCAAGAGGTAGGTGAGTTCATACACAGAAACCTAAAGTCTTAACTCACCCTGTAGGACCCTAGTACTAATGTCAGAACCACAGACAACCTGTTCCACCAAACGGTAGGACGAACAGGAGTCTCCCTCAGGCCTAAACACAAATGGCAGGGAAAAGAGCAACACAAGAATACCCCAACAATAAACAACAGGGGAAGGAGACACAACTTCAAATGGCTATGGAAGCACAGGAACTCCGCCGAGATCCAAACACCAGCAATCCACAACAAGACTGAAGCTATAAACCGCACAGCATGGTGGGAGAAGCCACAATAACTAGGAAAGGTTAAATGACCACATAAGCAACATCTGAGGCAAGGGTGTGGCCATTACTAGAAACAACACAGACATGAATTGATCCAAAAGGAACCTGTCAGATCAAACCATGTGTTGCCAGTCTCACTGATCTCCTGGCACCTGTCACAGGAACGTCCGTGACAGTACCCCCCCACACACACAACTTTTACAGGTGACCTCCGGGCACCCAGGACCGACCTCATCGGGTCACACTTGTGAAAAGCTTTCACCAAAATCACCACCTTCAGGAAAACTACGTGACAAGGCATCTGCCTTCACGTTCTTAACCCCAGGACGATAAGTGACAATGAATTTGAATGTAGTGAAAAACAAAGACCATCTGGCCTGCCTCGGGTTGTTTAGCCGATTCCAGGTAAGCCAGATTTTTGTGATCTGTGAACACCGTGATCGGATGAATCGACCCTTCCAACCAATGACGCCACTCCTCAAAAGCCAACTTGATGGCTAGCAACTCTGTTACCCACATTGTAATTTCTCTCTGCGGCAGAGAGTTTTTTTTTAGAGAGAAATGCACATGGGTGCTATTTACCAGGTGACGGGCCCTGAGATAAGACTGCTCCTACCCCCACCTCGGACACGTCAACCTCCACAATGAAAGGCTGTGACACATCCGGCTGCACCAATATAGAGGCAGAAGTTCAACTCTCCTTAACCGCAGAAAAGCCTTGCAATGCCGAATCGGACCACACTGAGACATCCGTCCCTTTCTTAGTCATGTCAGTTAAGGGTCTCACCACTGTCGAATAGTTCTTAATAAATTTTCAGTAATAGTTGGTGAACCCCAAAAACCACATAAGAGACTTCAGATTTTAGGGTCGATTCTAGTCCAATACAGCACAGACTTTCTCTGGATCCATTCGAAAACCCGAAGATGACAACAGGTAGCCCAAGAACTGCCCCTCATGTACAGCAAAAACACACTTCTCCAATTTTGCATACAATTTATTTTCACTCAGGATCTGTAACACCTGTCTAACGTGATCCTGATGAGTCTCCACATCTGGAGAATAAATTTGTATGTCATCTAAATACACGACAATAAACCTCCCCACCAGGTGAGGAAAAATGTCATTCACAAAATGCTGGAAAACCGCGGGAGCATTGGTCAACCCAAAAGGCATGAACAGGTTCTCAAAGTGACCTTCTGGGGTATTAAAAGCCGTCTTCCATTCATCCTTGATCCTGACCAGATTATATGCCCCCCTTAAATCCAACTTGGAGAACACCTTGGCACCAACAATCTTGTTAAACAAATCAGGAATCAAAGGAAGGGGGTAAGGATCACAGACAGTAATCCGATTTAGCTCATGGAAATCCACACATGGCCTAAGGGTTCCGTCCTTTTTTCCTTTAGCCAAACCTCGGTAATATACTCTCTCATGGCCGTTCTTTCGGGTCCATAAAGGTTATACAACCTAGATTTGGGCAACTTAGTTCTGGGAATAAGGTTGATAGGACAATCATATTCCCGATGTGGAGGTAAATCCTGGCATCCACTTTCAGAAAATACATTGGAAAAAAAAATCTAATATAAAAGAGGGTAATGATTTAGTGGTTGAAGCAGAAAAAGACGTATTCAGACAATTATCAACACAATAATCACCACAATCCACAATCTGTCTAGCTTGGCAATCGATGGTTAGATTATGCTTGCTTAACCACGATAAACACAGAACCAACGGAGCAGGGAGACCTTCCATCACAAAACACGAAATGAACTCCTGATGAAAGTCACCCCACTGTTAATCGGATGTCATGCACCATCTGAGATAAACACTTTTGAGTTAGAGGTGCAGAATCAATGGCAAAAACGGAAATATTTTTCTCTAATGCACTCGGTGACAACCCGTACATACGGATGAACTGACCATCAATCAGATTCACCCCTGCCCCACTGTAGATAAACACCTCAATCTCCACAGTCTTGGACTCTAGCGCCACCTCGGCAGTCAGGAGAAATCGGGTACTACCAGTCAAAGACAAATGCATGTTCTCTGACTCCCCTCTTAACCCTCCAAGAGTCAGATGTGAATTAGACGTCCCCTTTTCTTTTTGATGCTGAATGCATGGACATACATTGATAAAATGTCCCTTTTGTCTGCAGAAAAAACACACACCCTTCCTATGACTAAGGGCTCTTTCACACTTGCGTTGTCCGGATCCAGCGTGCACTCCATTTGCCGGAATTACACGCCGGTTCCGGAAAAACGCAAGTGAACTGAAAGCATTTAAAGACGGATCCGTCTTCAAAATGCGTTCAGTGTTACTATGGCAGCCAGGACGCTATTAAAGTCCTGGTTGCCATAGTAGTAGTGGGGAGCGGGGGAGCAGTATACTTACAGTCCGTGCGGCTCCCGGGGCGCTCCAGAATGACTTCAGAGCGCCCCATGCGCATGGATGACGTGATCCATGCGACACGTCATCCATGCGCGTGGGGCGCCCTGACGTCACTCTGGAGCGCCCGGGGAGCCGCACGGACGGTAAGTATACTGCTCCCCCGCTCCCCACTACACTTTACCATGGCTGCCAGGACTTTAGCGTCCTTGCAGCCATGGTAACCATTCAGAAAAAGCTAAACGTCGAATCCGGCAATGCGCTGAAACGACGTTTAGCTTAAGGCCGGACCCGGATTATTGCCTTTCAATGGGCATTAATTCCGGATCCGGACTTGCGGCAAGTGTTCAGGATTTTTGGCCGGAGCAAAAAGCGCAGCATGCTGCGGTATTTTCTCCAGCCAAAAAACGTTCCGGTCCGGAACTGAAGACATCCTGATGCATCCTGAACGGATTTCTCTCCATTCAGAATGCATTAGGATAAAACTGATCAGGATTCTTCCGGCATAGAGCCCCGACGACGGAACTCTATGCCAGAAGAAAAGAACGCAAGTGTGAAAGAGCCCTTATACAGCTCACAGTATTGCCTGAACAGCAGTAAAGGGATGTCATCAGCTGTAGATTATCCAGGTGACTACAGCACTCATCATACACAGTCAGTGACAGAACAATCATTTCCATTTAGTGACTTACAGGGGACATCTCCTCCTGAGTTCTTCTCCATCTGGTTCAGAACTCCATGATGACATCTCCCAGCCACTATTCAGTTCTGCAGATTTTGCTGAGAAGAGGTCTTCAGCTTCTCTCTTTACCAACACACTGGCAACTAGGGATGAGCTAATAGACTTCGGATGCTTCATCCAAAGTCGTTTCGCATAAAACTTTGTTAGAATACTGCACGGAGAGAGTGCTCCGTACAGTATTAGAATGTATTGGCTCCGATGAGCCTAAGTTATTACTTCGCGAAGTCTTGCGAGACTTCGGGTAATAACCTTGTAAATTAATTTCTACTGTAAGAAACCTTGGTACCACCTTGGAACTTAGGCTCATCGGAGCCAATGCATTCTAATACTGTATGGAGCGCTCGCTCGGTACAGTATTTTTACTAAGTTTTATGCAAATCGACTTTGGCTGATGCATCCGAAGTCGATTCGCTCATCCTAATTGGCACCCTGCATACTAAGGCCTCATGCACACGACCGTATTTTTTCACGGTCCGCAAAACGTGATCCGTGACCGTTTTTTCGTCCATGGGTCTTCCTTGATTTTTGGAGGATCCACGGATATGAAAAAAAAGTCGTTTTGGTGTCCGCCTGGCCGTGCGGAGCCAAACGGATCCGTCCTGAATTACAATGCAAGTCAATGGGGACGGATCCGTTTGACGTTGACACAATATGGTGCAATTTCAAACGGATCCGTCCCCCATTGACTTTCAATGTAAAGTCAGGAGTTAATATACCATAGGATCGGAGTTTTCTCCAATCCAATGGTATATTTTAACTTGAAGCGTCCCCATCACCATGGGAACGCCTCTATGTTAGAATATACCATCGGATTTGAGTTACATCGTGAAACTCAGATCCGACAGTATATTCTAACACAGAGGCGTTCCCATAGTGATGGGGACGCTTCTAGTTAGAATATACTACAAACTGTGTACATGACTGCCCCCTGCTGCCTGGCAGCACCCGATCTTTTACAGGGGGCTGTGATCAGCACAATTAACCCTTCAGCTGCCGCACCTGAAGGGGTTAATTGTGCGTATCATAGCCCCCTGTAAGAGATCAGGGGCTGCCAGGCAGCAGGGGGCAGACCCCCCTCCCTCCCCAGTTTGAATATCATTGGTGGCCAGTGTGCGGCCTCCGTCGGCCCCCCTCCCCCCCTCTATTGTAATTTCATTGGTGGCCAGTGTGCGGCCTCCGTCGGCCCCCCTCCCCCCCTCTATTGTAATTTCATTGGTGGCCAGTGTGCGGCCTCCGTCGCCCCCCCTCCCCCTCTCTATTGTAATTTCATTGGTGGCCAGTGTGCGCCCCCCCCCCCCCGGCCCCCCCTCTATTGTATTAATATCATTGGTCGCCAGTGTGCGGCCTCCCCTCTCCCCCCCCCCCCCCCGATCATTGGTGGCAGCGGAGATTCCGATCGGAGTCCCAGTTTAATCGCTCTGGGGCTCCGATCGGTAACCATGGCAACCAGGACGCTACTGCGGGCCTGGTTGCCATGGTTACTTAGCAATATAACAATATTAGAAGCATCATACTTACCTCCTGGCTGCTGCGATGTCTGTGTCCGGCCGGGAGCTCCTCCTACTGGTAAGTGACAGATCATTAAGCAATGCGCCGCAAAGACCTGTCACTTACCAGTAGGAGGAGCTCCCGGAGCTCCCGGCCGGTGGTATATAAAGTTCATGCAATTGAAGAGAAGACCATGGCACTCTAGTTGCTGTTTCGTCAAATGCTTATTTTTATAAATATTAGAAAATAGGGCGTGCTATTAAATACAGGTGTGCTAAAGACGCTAACACGCCATCCAGCCATACTACAAGCATCATAACTAAGGCCGTGATCAAGGTCTATTGTTGACCGAAACGTTGGCCAGTGGCTAAATATTATTTTCTGGATGGATGAAAAAATCTAAAACGTTTTCTAATAGAAAAAATAAGCATTTCACGAAACAGCAACTGTGGTATTCTCTTCAACCTAATGCATAGTACCTTATTTATGTGCCCCCTTTATGCATAGTGCCTCTTATATGTGCCTCCTTTATGTATAGTGCCCCTTATTTGTGCCCCCTTTATGTATAGTGCCTCTGTGAGCTCCCTTTTTGTATATGTGCCCCTTTATGTATAGTGCCTCTGATATGTGCCCCCTTTATGTACAGTGCCTCTTATATGTGCCTCCTTTATGTATAGTGCCCCTTATTTGTGCCCCCTTTATGTATAGTGCCTCTGTGAGCTCCCTTTTTGTATAGTGCCCCTTATTTGTGCCCCTTTTATGTATAATGCCCCTTTTATGTATAGTGCCTCTGATATGTGCCCCTTCATGTTTAATGCCTCTTATATGTGCCCCCTTCATGAACAGTGCCTCTTATATGTGCCCCCCTTATGTATAGTGCCTCTTATATGAGCTCCCTTTATGTATAGCGCCTTTTATATGTGCCCCCTTTATGTTTAAAGGAAACCTGTCACCGGGATTTCGTGTATAGAGCTAAGGACATGGGTTGCTAGATGGCCGCTAGCACATCCACAATACCCAGTCCCCATAGCTCTGTGTGCTTTTATTGTGTAAAAAAAACAATTTGATACATATGCAAATTAACCTGAGATGAGTCCTGTACGTGAGATGAGTCAGTATCAAATCGTTTTTTGCCATCTAGCAACCCATGTCCTCAGCTCTATACCCAAAATCCCGGTGACAGGTTCCCTTTAATGCCTCTTATATGTGCCCCCTTTATGTACAGTGCCTCTTATATGTGCCCCCTTTACGTACAGTGCCTCTTACATGTGCCCCCTTTATGTACAGTGCTTCTTATATGTGCCCCCTTTATGTACAGTGCCTCTTATATGTGCCCCCTTTATGTACAATGCCTCTTATATGTGCCCCCTTTATGTACAGTGCCTCTTATATGTGCCCCCTTTATGTACAGTGCCTCTTATATGTGCCCCCTTTATGTACAGTGCCTCTTACATGTGTCCCCTTTATGTACAGTGCCTCTTACATGTGCCCCCTTTATGTACAGTGCCTCTTATATGTGCCCCCTTTATGTACAGTGCCTCTTATATGTGCCCCATTTATGTACAGTGCCTCTTATATGTGCCCCTTTTATGTACAGTGCCTCTTATATGTGCCCCCTTTATGTACAGTGCCTCTGATATGTGCCCCCTTTATGTACAGAGCCTCTTATATGTGCCCCCTTTATGTACAGTGCCTCTTACATGTGCCCCCTTTATGTACAGTGCCTCTTACATGTGCCCCCTTTATGTACAGTGCCTCTTACATGTGTCCCCTTTATGTACAGTGCCTCTTATATGTGCCCCCTTTATGTAAAGTGCCTCTTATATGTGCCCCTTTTATGTACAGTGCCTCTTATATGTGCCCCCTTTATGTACAGTGCCTCTTATATGTGCCCCTTTATGTACAGTGCCTCTTATATGTGCCCCCTTTATGTACAGTGCCTCTTACATGTGCCCCCTTTATGTACAGTGCCTCTTACATGTGTCCCCTTTATGTACAGTGCCTCTTATATGTGCCCCCTTTATGTAAAGTGCCTCTTATATGTGCCCCTTTTATGTACAGTGCCTCTTATATGTGCCCCCTTTATGTACAGTGCCTCTTATATGTGCCCCTTTATGTACAGTGCCTCTTATATGTGCCCCCTTTATGTACAGTGCCTCTTACATGTGTCCCCTTTATGTACAGTGCCTCTTATATGTGCCCCCTTTATGTACAGTGCCTCTTACATGTGTCCCCTTTATGTACAGTGCCTCTTATATGTGCCCCCTTTATGTAAAGTGCCTCTTATATGTGCCCCCTTTATGTACAGTGCCTCTTATATGTGCCCCCTTTATGTACAGTGCCTCTTACATGTGTCCCCTTTATGTACAGTGCCTCTTATATGTGCCCCCTTTATGTACAGTGCCTCTTATATGTGCCCCCTTTATGTACAGTGCCTCTTATATGTGCCCCCTTTATGTACAGTGCCTCTTATATGTGCCCCCTTTATGTACAGTGCCTCTTATATGTGCCCCCTTTATGTACAGTGCCTCTTATATGTGCCCCCTTTATGTACAGTGCCTCTTATATGTGCCCACTTTATGTACAGTGCCTCTTATATGTGCCCCCTTTATGTACAGTGCCTCTTACATGTGTCCCCTTTACGTATAGTGCCTCTTACATGTGTCCCCTTTATGTACAGTGCCTCTTATATGTGCCCCCTTTACGTACAGTGCCTCTTACATGTGCCCCCTTTATGTACAGTGCTTCTTATATGTGCCCCCTTTATGTACAGTGCCTCTTATATGTGCCCCCTTTATGTACAATGCCTCTTATATGTGCCCCCTTTATGTACAGTGCCTCTTATATGTGCCCCCTTTATGTACAATGCCTCTTATATGTGCCCCCTTTATGTACAGTGCCTCTTATATGTGCCCCCTTTATGTACAGTGCCTCTTATATGTGCCCCCTTTATGTACAGTGCCTCTTACATGTGTCCCCTTTATGTACAGTGCCTCTTACATGTGCCCCCTTTATGTACAGTGCCTCTTATATGTGCCCCCTTTATGTACAGTGCCTCTTATATGTGCCCCATTTATGTACAGTGCCTCTTATATGTGCCCCCTTTATGTACAGTGCCTCTTATATGTGCCCCATTTATGTACAGTGCCTCTTATATGTGCCCCTTTTATGTACAGTGCCTCTTATATGTGCCCCCTTTATGTACAGTGCCTCTGATATGTGCCCCCTTTATGTACAGAGCCTCTTATATGTGCCCCCTTTATGTACAGTGCCTCTTACATGTGCCCCCTTTATGTACAGTGCCTCTTACATGTGCCCCCTTTATGTACAGTGCCTCTTACATTTGTCCCCTTTATGTACAGTGCCTCTTATATGTGCCCCCTTTATGTAAAGTGCCTCTTATATGTGCCCCTTTTATGTACAGTGCCTCTTATATGTGCCCCCTTTATGTACAGTGCCTCTTATATGTGCCCCCTTTATGTACAGTGCCTCTTATATGTGCCCCCTTTATGTACAGTGCCTCTTACATGTGTCCCCTTTATGTACAGTGCCTCTTATATGTGCCCCCTTTATGTAAAGTGCCTCTTATATGTGCCCCCTTTATGTACAGTGCCTCTTATATGTGCCCCCTTTATGTACAGTGCCTCTTACATGTGTCCCCTTTATGTACAGTGCCTCTTATATGTGCCCCCTTTATGTACAGTGCCTCTTATATGTGCCCCCTTTATGTACAGTGCCTCTTATATGTGCCCCCTTTATGTACAGTGCCTCTTATATGTGCCCCCTTTATGTACAGTGCCTCTTATATGTGCCCCCTTTATGTACAGTGCCTCTTATATGTGCCCCCTTTATGTACAGTGCCTCTTATATGTGCCCACTTTATGTACAGTGCCTCTTATATGTGCCCCCTTTATGTACAGTGCCTCTTACATGTGTCCCCTTTACGTATAGTGCCTCTTACATGTGTCCCCTTTATGTACAGTGCCTCTTACATGTGTCCCCTTTATGTACAGTGCCTCTTACATGTGCCCCCTTTATGTACAGTGCCTCTTATATGTGCCCCCTTTATGTACAGTGCCTCTTATATGTGTCCCCTTTATGTACAGTGCCTCTTATATGTGCCCACTTTATGTACAGTGCCTCTTATATGTGCCCCCTTTATGTACAGTGCCTCTTATATGTGCCCCATTTATGTACAGTGCCTCTTACATGTGTCCCCTTTATGTACAGTGCCTCTTATATGTGCCCCCTTTATGTACAGTGCCTCTTATATGTGCCCCCTTTATGTACAGTGCCTGTTATATGTGCCCCCTTTATGTACAGTGCCTCTTACATGTGTCCCCTTTATGTACAGTGCCTCTTACATGTGCCCCCTTTATGTACAGTGCCTCTTACATGTGTCCCCTTTATGTACAGTGCCTCTTACATGTGTCCCCTTTACGTATAGTGCCTCTTATATGTGCCCCCTTTATGTACAGTGCCTCTTATATGTGCCCCCTTTATGTACAGTGCCTCTTACATGTGTCCCCTTTACGTATAGTGCCTCTTATATGTGCCCACTTTATGTACAGTGCCTCTTATATGTGCCCCCCTTATGTACAGTGCCTCTTACATGTGTCCCCTATACGTATAGTGCCTCTTATATGTGCCCCATTTATGTACAGTGCCTCTTATATGTGCCCCCTTTATGTACAGTGCCTCTTATATGTGCCCCCTTTATGTACAGTGCCTCTTATATGTGCCCCATTTATGTACAGTGCCTCTTACATGTGTCCCCTTTATGTACAGTGCCTCTTATATGTGCCCCCTTTATGTACAGTGCCTCTTATATGTGCCCCCTTTATGTACAGTGCCTCTTACATGTGTCCCCTTTATGTACAGTGCCTCTTATATGTGCCCCTTTATGTACAGTGCCTCTTACATGTGCCCCCTTTATGTACAGTGCCTCTTACATGTGTCCCCTTTATGTACAGTGCCTCTTACATGTGTCCCCTTTACGTATAGTGCCTCTTATATGTGCCCCCTTTATGTACAGTGCCTCTTATATGTGCCCCCTTTATGTACAGTGCCTCTTGCATGTGTCCCCTTTACGTATAGTGCCTCTTATATGTGCCCACTTTATGTACAGTGCCTCTTATATGTGCCCCCCTTATGTACAGTGCCTCTTACATGTGTCCCCTTTATGTACAGTGCCTCTTATATGTGCCCCCTTTATGTACAGTGCCTCTTATATGTGCCCCCTTTATGTACAGTGCCTCTTACATGTGTCCCCTTTATGTACAGTGCCTCTTATATGTGCCCCCTTTATGTACAGTGCCTCTTACATGTGCCCCCTTTATGTACAGTGCCTCTTATATGTGCCCCCTTTATGTACAGTGCCTCTTACATGTGTCCCCTTTATGTACAGTGCCTCTTATATGTGCCCCCTTTATGTACAGTGCCTCTTATATGTGCCCCCTTTATGTACAGTGCCTCTTATATGTGCCCCCTTTATGTACAGTGCCTCTTATATGTGCCCCCTTTATGTACAGTGCCTCTTACATGTGCCCCCTTTATGTACAGTGCCTCTTATATGTGCCCCCTTTATGTACAGTGCCTCTTACATGTGCCCCCTTTATGTACAGTGCCTCTTACATGTGTCCCCTTTATGTACAGTGCCTCTTACATGTGTCCCCTTTACGTATAGTGCCTCTTACATGTGTCCCCTTTATGTACAGTGCCTCTTACATGTGTCCCCTTTACGTATAGTGCCTCTATGTGTTTTAGAGGATGTTATTTCACTGTCGTGTGCAGGTAGCCTTAGGTTTTTTTTATCCATAGATTCTTATGCGGAAAAACTGCAGCGTATTACAGTACCAGCAAAGTGTATGATATTAGATAAATCTCATGTGCACTTTGCTTCTGGGACTGCAAGTTGGACGGGGTGATGTTATTTACACGGGACTGTACATTGTAGGGGCTGATCTTAAAGAGGTTGTATCATCTCAGACAATGGGGGCATAGGATATGCCCCCCATTGTCTGATAGGTGCAGTTCCCACTTCTGGGGACCCGTCACCAGCATCTATCTCATAAACGGAGCCTTGAAAGTCAAGGAGGGCGCCCTCTATGACTTTCAAGGCTCCGTTTACGAAATAGGTGCGGGTGATGGGTCCCAGAGGTGGCCCCCATTGTCTGAGATGATACAACCCCTTTAATTATACGGCACTGTATTTTTTTATATTTAGTATAATGCACATAGCCTGCTCAGCTATGCAGTATTGTGCAGCCTTCTGTTGCTGCCATGTGCTTCACCAGCACCTCACCTGCTGGCTGCACATTATTATATTCTCTCTACTCCACTTCCAAATCACTTATTATTTTTCTTATTTTATGTGACTGCAATGTCCAAGCAGCAGTCCATTATTGCCACCAAACTTACTGGCTGAACGAGGCATGCGGTTTACTCTCTTCCAGGTCTCCCTAACGGCGGCACTGGCGATGCGGGGGTCAGTGTGTTTGTCATGTGACCCTGCACTGACGTCACTAGGGGGTGGTTGTCTTAACAGGGTGGGTGGCCGGGTGCATCCTGACTGCAAGCATCCTGATCCTGCTCTATACAGCCGCAGTGAGTATGACTGAGTGAGTGTGTGGGTGTCTGATCACAAGCGGCGCCGGTAGCCAATGGGAATACACACCATCCGGCCGCACTCGCTGACAGCAGTGCCCAGCAGGTGCAGCTCTGAGTGCTATGCTGAACAGATACAGTTGCACTGCCAATTATTCTTGCTGGACTTTGCGACCTGTAGGCCGGCCTTACTAGCACCGGCCCGAGGAGCCAGTTGCCCCCCTGCCCAGCCCACCCCTGACTGTAGTGAAGGTAACCATATAAGGGTTGTGAGGCGGTGACAGGAGTAATTTATAAGGGGAGATATGTGTCACCCAGAATTTTGCAGGAAGTATTCTAAAGTGGCTTGCTTATACCAGGAATGTGTCACCAAGGTGTCCCACCTTGGTGGAGTAAAAGCCCTAGTCCAGGTGTCCACTATAGTTGTTGGGGGACACCATATAGATAGTGTAGCTGGTTCAGCTAGTTCAGGGCGGGCTTTTACTGGGAACAGGCAATGTGTTGGGTGGGTGACTGTTCCCCAGGTTCCAGTCCGGGACTTGATGCATGCTCATGTCCAGGGATCCTATTTAATCCTGCTACTGGATCTTAGGTGTGTCTCAGTCTGGAGGAAAGGCACACAGTGTGCTATGACTGCTGGACCCGGCTGCGATCCGGATGTACTGCCTATACTAATATGAAAAGCCTAAATAAAGAGGACTTTTGATGAAAGGTTTGGTGTCCCTGCCTTTGAACACTGGTCTTGTGAGTACGGTTCCCCATAGGGTACTTTCACACTAGCGTTTTTCTTTTCCGGCATTGAATTCCGTCCTAGGGGCTCAATACCGAAAAAAAAACTGATCAGTTATATCCCCATGCATTCTGAATGGAGAGCAATCCGTTCAGGATGCATCAGAATGTCTTCAGTTCAGTCTTTTTGACTGATCAGGACAGAGATAAAACCGCAGCATGCTACGGATTTTATCTCCGGCCAAAAAAAACTGAACAGTTGCCTGAATGCCGGATCCGGCATTTTTTCAATAGGAATGTATTAGTGCCGGATCCGTCCTTCCAGTCTGCGCAGATCGATAAAAATGGGAAAATATATATATAACGGATCAGTTTCTCCGGATGACAAACAGAGAGACGGATCCGTTGTTGCAATGCATTTGCAAGACGGATCCGCATCCGTTTACAAATGCTTTCCGTTTGCATGCAGATTTCCGGATCCGGCAGGCAGTTCCAGCGACGGAGACGGTAAGTACCCTTACCAGTAACTGCATTTGTGAGTTATAACCTCCCTTCTGATGATCAGCTGTGTCATGTGACCAACACTCTGATCTCCAAAAGACACAGGACAGAAAGTCAGTTACTTCACAATTCATTTCTATGAGACTGACATCGAGGTTCCCATAGGAATACATAGAGAAATTGGTATCCTGTCTATGCATAAGATGCTAAGTCAGTGTTGGTCACGTGACACAGCTGAGGATCAGAAATTAGGTTATAACTCGCTAATACAGTCACTGTTAAGAAGATTACATTCACTACAGTTTACATCATGTACCTTTCTAACAGGTCAGAGAGTAAAAAAAATTTTTGTGGGAATGCCACTTTAACCCCTTAAGGACACAGGGCGTACAGGTACGCCCTGATGTCCTGTACTTAAGGACACCGGGCGTACCCGTACGTCCTGTGTAGTTCCGATCACTGCCGCGTGGCGGGCGGTGATTGAAACTGAGTGCCTGCCGAATTAATTCGGCAGGCACTCTGGCACAATGCCCCACAATGCCCCCGCATTGGCGATCGCAGCAAACCGCAGGTCAATTCAGACCTGCGGTTTGCTGCGTTTTCGGGTCTCTGGTGACCCGATAACCCGGAACAGGATGGTGATCGGTGGTGTGATAATACACCACCAATCACCATCCTTAGATCCTGTGAGGTGATAGTGACATCACCTCACAGGATCTCTTCTGATTGGCTGCACTGGCGGGCGGGGGTTAACTCCCCCTTGCTCTCCTCTCCTCCTCCATTCGGCCGTTGGAGAGAGCGGAGAGAGCAGCCTGCTGCCCGATCTCCAGATTGCACCCCCTGATCTGTGCCCAGCACTCCCTCTTTCGATCCTCCACAGTGCTATCTCGCTGACAGTGGCCGGCACTCTTTAGTGTCCGGCCACTGTTAGTGCATCGCCCACCCCACTGCTGATCAGCTTTGGGGCGGCTGATCAGCGAGTTAGAATTTATTTTATTTTTTTCACATTTTTTTGGGCTCTTTTTTTTTTTGTTAGTTTATTTTTTGTTATTTTTCCCTGTTAGGCCCCTTTCACAAGGGCGAGTTTTCCGCGCGGGTGCAATGCGTGAGGTGAACGCATTGCACCCGCACTGAATCCGGACCCATTCATTTCTATGGGGCTGTGCACATGAGCGGTGATTTTCACGCATCACTTGTGCGTTGCGTGAAAATCGCAGCACGTTCTATTTTGCACGTTTTTCACGCAACGCAGGCCCCATAGAAATGAATGGGACTGCGTGAAAATCGCAAGCATCCGCAAGCAAGTGCGGACGCGGTGTAATTTTCACGCACGGTTGCTAGGAGACGATCGGGATGGACACCCGATCATTATTATTTTCCCTTATAACATGGTTATAAGGGAAAATAATAGCATTCTTGATACAGAATGCATAGCACAGTAGGGCTGGAGGGGCTAAAAAACTAAAATAAAATTTAACTCACCTTAATCCACTTGATCGCGCAGCCCGGCTTCTCTCTTTCTTCAGGACCTGGGTAAAGGACCTGTGATGACTGCACTCATCACATGGTCCGTCACATGATCCACCACCATGGTAAAAGATCATGTGATGGACCATGTGATGAGCGCAGTGACGTCATCACAGGTCCTTTACCCAGGTCCTGAA
This sequence comes from Bufo bufo, assembly GCF_905171765.1. Lineage (NCBI taxonomy): Eukaryota > Metazoa > Chordata > Amphibia > Anura > Bufonidae > Bufo > Bufo bufo. The sequence goes on from NC_053391.1 coordinate 410,669,769, forward strand.
GAAAGAAGACAGAAGAGAAGCCGGGCTGCGCGAACAAGTGGATTAAGGTGAGTTAAATTTAATTTTATTTAACCCCTCCAGCCCTATTGTACTAAGCATTCTGTATTCAGAATGCTATTATTTTCCCTTATAACCATGTTATAAGGGAAATTAATACAATCTACAGAACACCTAACCCAAACCCGAACTTCTGTGAAGAAGTCCGGGTTTGGGTACCAAACATGCAGATTTTTCTCACGCGCGTGCAAAACGCATTACAAAATCGAGCATTTTCCCGCAACGCACCCGCATCTTATCCGGGCAAAAAACATGACACCCGTGTGAAAGAGGCCTTAAGTGTAGGGAAAAGTCCGGGAACACCCGTGCCCCCACACACACGCACACCTAATAAAGAATTACCCGCACACACACACGCAGACACACACTCCCCTATGGCCCGCCGGACGTTCTCGGCCGAGGAGGCATACGCCCTCCTTGCCTCCGAGTCCGAGAGCCCCAGTGAGGACGAGGATGACCCCACGTTCCTTTTGTTATCCGCGTCCTCCTCATCATCAAGCGATGATGAGCCTCTAAGGCGGCGGAGACGCTGCCAGGCGGATCGAGGGGACCCCCCATGCTAGGGACCCTGCGGCCCACCCTAGTACGAGCAGCTCTGGGGCTCGTACTAGTTTTTCGGCCCAGCAGGTCAGTCCACCTGAGCCCCCTGCAGGTGAACTTGGCTGGTGTACCCCAAGGCGATTTGAGCCCGTGATTCCTGATTTTGTTGGACAACCAGGAATCCAGATTTACAAAGTGGGCTTCACTGAATACGGCTTTTTTAGTCTTTTTTTCAGTGACCAACTGGTAAATCTAATGGTGGAGCAGACGAACCTGTATGCCCAACAGTTCATCACTCAAAACCTGGGCTCCTTTTTGGCTAGGTCCAGTGGCTGGACCCTGGTCAGTGCAGCCGAGATGAGGACATTTTGGGGCCTCGTGCTGGACATGGGCCTAGTCAAAAAACCTAGTGCCAGGCATTACTGGAGTGAGAACGTCCTCTACCAGACCCCACTCTACAGTACAGCCATGACACACTCCCGGTTTGAAGCCATCCGGAAATGCCTGCATTGTGCAGATAATGCAGCATGTCCCCCCCGAGGTGATCCTGCCTATGACCGCCTGTACAAAATCAGGCCGGTCATCGATCACTTCGGAACTAAATTTTTGGAGGCCTACGTACCTGGAAGGGAGGTCGTGGTTGATGAGTTTCTCATTGCGTTCAAGGGGAGACTCATTTTCTGCCAGTATGTTCCCTCAAAGCGGGCGAGGTATGGCGTGAAGCTGTACAAACTTTGTGAGAGTACCTCAGGGTACACTTACAAGTTTTGTGTGTACGAGGGGCGAGATTCCCGTATTCAACCCCCAGAATGTCCCCCCACTCTGGGTGTTAGCGGGAAACTTGTGTGGGACCTTATGCACCCACTGCTAGATAAGGGTTACCACCTTTACGTGGATAACTTTTATACTAGTATCCCTTTGTTCAGGTCCCTCGCCGCCAGATCCACGTCCGCTTGTGGGACCGTGCGGAAAAATCAACGTGGCCTCCCTGCCCACCCCCTCCAGGTACCTATCCCCAGGGGTTAGACCCGTGCCCTTACCAGTGGAAACCTGCTGCTGGTCAGATATAAGGACAAGAGGGATGTCCTTGTACTGTCCACAATTCACGGTAACGGCATCACCCCTGTCCCTGTGCGAGGTACCGCAGCAACGGTCCTCAAGCCTGATTGTATCGTCAACTACAATCGGTATATGGGAGGAGTTGATCGCTCTGATCAAGTCCTCAAGCCATATAAGGCCATGCGCAAAACGCGGACATGGTACAAAAAAGTTGCGGTCCACTTGGTACAGGTTGCCATGTACAACTCTTTTGTACTGTTCCAGTGCGCTGGCAACACAGGGAAATTCCTGCAGTTCTATGAGGCAGTCCTCAAGGCCCTGATCTTTTCTGACAGGGAAAGAGCAGGTCGGAGTACCTCGGGAACTGTAGGCGCCCGGATCGTTCCTGGCCAACACTTTCCAGGTGTGGTCCCCCATACTGGAAAGAAGGGACCGACCCCAAAATAGTGCAGAGTGCGTCACAGGAGGGGGATACGAAAGGACACCACTACTCAATGTGATATGTGCCCCGATCATCTGGGCCTCTGCATTATTGGTTGCTTTAGGGAGTACCACACTTCCTTGGAGTACTACATTTATAATCCCCTTTTCCATTTAGCCACTGACAATCAATAAAAACTATGGTTCTCAGACTTGAGACACCAAAAATAATTTGTTCAAAAAGTTTGTAAAACTAAAATAATTTAAATAAAGTATACAAATTAGGTATTGCCGCATCGGTAATCTCCTCTATAAAAATACCCCATGACCTAACCCCCCAGATTAACACGGTCCAAAAAAATAAAAAAAATAAATGGTGCATATAGCCCACAAAATAGTGCCATTAAAACCGTCCCCTCATCCCGCAAAAATGAGCCCCTACCTAATACAATCGGCTAAAAATAAATAAATCATTCTTAGACTTTAGAGAAACAAAATTATTTTTTTTTATCAAAAAGGATAATATAGTCTAAAACCTAAATAATTGCAAAAAAGTTGACTTATTAGGTATCGCCGCGTCCGTAAGAATCTCCTCTATAAAAATACCCCATGACATAACCCCCCAGATTAACACGGTCCAAATTTTTTTTAAAAAACTGTGCCAAAACAGCTATCTTTTCCATTTCAATCAGTTTTTTCCGGTAACAAAGCAAGGGTTAACAACCAAACAAAACTTAATATTTATTACCCTGATACTGCAGTTTACAGAAACGTCACATTTGTGGTCGTAAACTGCTGTATCACTAAAAGGCAGGGCGCAAAAGGAAAGGACCGACATGGTTTCTGGAAGGCAGATTTTGATGGCCTTTTTTTATTGACACCATGTCCCTTTTGAAGCCCCCTTGATGCACCCCTAGAGTAGAAACTCCCTAAAAGTGACCCCATCTAAGAAACTACACCCCTTGAGGTATTCAAAACTGATTTTACAAACTTTATTAACCCTTTAGGTGTTCCTCAACAGTTAATGGCAAATGGAGATGAAATTTCAGAATTTCAATTTTTGGTAACCTTACCTCACAAAAATGTAATATAGAGCAACAAAAAATCATATGTACCCTAAAAATAGTCCCAACAAAACCGCCACCTTATCCCGTAGTTTCCAAAATGGGGTCACTTTTAGGGAGTTTCTACTCCAGGGGTGCATCAGGGGGGCTTGAAACAGGACACGGTGTAAATAAACCGGTCCATAAAAATCACAGTAGTGTACGACCACATATGGGGTGTTTCTGTAAACGGCAGAGTCAGGGCAATAAAGATACAGTCTTGTTTGGCTGTTAACCCTTGCTTTGTTAGTGGAAAAAATGGGTTAAAATGAAAAATTTGGCAAAAAAATGAAATTCTGAAATTTCATCTCCATTTGCCAATAACTCTTGTGGAGCACCTAAAGGGTTAATATAGCTTGTAAGATCAGTTATGAATACCTTGAGGGGTGTAGTTTCTTAGATGGGATCACTTTTAGGGAGTTTCTACTCCAGGGGTGCATCAGGGGGGCTTAAAACAGGACAATGTGTAAATAAACCGATCCATAAAAATCAACCCTCCAAAAACCACACGACGCTCCTTTCCCTCTACGCCCCGCAGTGTGGCCGTACAGTAGTGTACGACCACATATGGGGTGTTTCTGTAAACGGCAGAGTCAGGGCAATAAAGATACAGTCTTGTTTGGCTGTTAACCCTTGCTTTGTTAGTGGAAAAAAGGGTAAAAATGGAAAATTTGGCCAAAAAATAAGATTCTGAAATTTCATCTCCATTTGCCAATAACTTTTGTGGAGCACCTTAAGGGTTAACAATGTTTGTAAAATTAGTTTTGAATACCTTGAGGGGTGTAGTTTTTAGAATGGGGTCATTTTTGGGTGGTTTCTATTATGTAAGCCTCACAAATGGACTTCAGACCTGAACTGGTCCCTAAAAATTGAGTATTTGAAAATTTCTGAAAAATTTCAAGATTTGCTTCTAAACTTCTCCCCTTGTAACATCCCCAAAATATAAAATATCATTCCCAAAATGATCCAAACATGAAGTAGACATATGGGGAATGTAAAGTAATAACTATTTTTGTAGGTATTACTATGTATTATAGAAGTAGAGAAATTGAATTTTTTACAAATTTTTGGTAATTTTTATTTTTTTTTATAAATAAAAATGAATTTTTTTTACTTCATTTTACCAGTGTCATGAAGTACAATATGTGACGAAAAAACTATCTCAGAATGGCCTGGATAAGTCAAAGCGTTTTAAAGTTATCACCACTTAAATTGACACTGGTCAGATTTGCAAAAAATGGCCTGGTCCTTAAAGTGAAATATGGCCGTGTCCTTAAGGGGTTAATCCAAACCATTGTGCCTGGTCAGCTCAGATGGTCGGTACTTGTGCAGTATATCTGATGCTGATTTCCGAACTCATCGGACAAACCGCGCAAGTGCCAAGCCCTGAGCAGAATCAGCACAGGCACAATGGGTTTGATGAGCTTGGGAAGCAGAATCAGAACCACTTAATGAGCACCAAGTCGCAGGTGCGAGAATACAGGGTTAGCTGAGGGTTATAGCCTTGTCAATCAAGGGGGAACGTGCAAAGCATAAGGGGATTATAAAAGTGGTGCTTCAAGGGCTCTGTCCAACCCCTTGGTGCTCAAATGTTCTAATTTGCATATAAATGAAACCGTAGATATCTTACCAGCAACTTTCACATACAGACAAAACAAATGTGTGACGGTAACGTACACTACACACAGGGGGGAGTATAGTGACCACTGCGCTCCACCCTCACCCCTGGCCCTGCCTACTTGCCTCGCAAGTTCTAATGACAAGGGACAACGGGGTATTTGTCCAAGATTTCACACCAGACGCGTTTCGGGGGACGCTTTCCCCTTCTTCAGTGGTATACCACTGGTATGGTATACCACTGAAGAAGGGGAAAGCGTCTCCCCGAAACGCGTCTGGTGTGAAATCTTGGACAAATACCCCGTTTCCTATGGACACAAGTGCACTACAAAGAAGAAGATAAAAAGTTTCCTGCTATCTTAGAAAGACCTCACTACGTCATTGACCTGCGCCTAAAGCTGCAAGTGCGTAACTCTTGTATTGAGCCAGCTCTTGAAACCAGCCGGGAAGCACACGTGGGACGCGACAAACTCCATAGCCGGGACGCCGGCTCCTAATACGGAGTAGCTCAGACACTGGGTACAAAATCTATGAGGTAAAATACTAAGCTACCTTAAGGAGAGACAACAAACTGCACTTAGTAATATGCTAAGGACTTTTCTATGTTAACAACCTCTATTAGGTCGAATCGCAACATTACTCTGTTGACACAACGGAGATTGGATACATTTTGCAAAAGAATATCAAGCACAAAGGAAAAGCAGCATATGTGGAACGTTGTTTGTGTATTTTTGACACACTTTTAATAACCAAGATTCAGTGGCAATACAGCACATGCGTGCATTTTATATTTGAATATAGGGTATATATGCAACATTTAATGTGTTCTTATGAATTGGATATTTATGCCATTTTATAGATTTGATTGATCTACTTTGGATGAATATTATTTGTTTTGGATTGAGATTAATTGCACAATTGTCCTCCCCCCCCCCTCCTTATAAATCACAGAACTATATGGGGAAAGCCCAGTGAGGATTTTTGTGCTATTTTCACCTCCATCCAAAGGACATCAAATTTTATTTGTAATCTTTTACTTATATACATTTTTTAATTCAGTGTATAGAATTTATGTTTGAATAAATTGCGTCCTATATCTTCATATATGAGTGCCCATCCATATTTTTTTTAACATTTTCAATCCAATTTTGAGGGGTGTCTCAAATTTTGGTTGGTGCACCTGCCCTGAGAGAGCAGAGGTGAGCGGATCTCTAAAAAAATCTCTTTTATAATACAGTACTATGTCCGACTGAGCCACAGAGGTGGAGCAGCAGATAGGCACGCACACTACTACTCCAGTGTCCTCCCTGCCAGACAGCATCACATTCCTTGTTTGTCACAACATGGCCTTTTGTGGAAGCCACAACCAAGAACACTAGAATAATGGAGATGAGCTGTGGACAGAACTATCAGCCAGTCCAATCCCAACTAGGGAAACTCCATGAGGAAAAGGAAGCGACGTCACGGCGAGAATCCTCCCGGACGTAACGCGTTCAAGTTCGAATCCGGGCAACTCTCGTCTCTCCTCACTACTAATGTGCGCCGGGTTGTTTTTTCCTCCCCCTTGCTCTTTGTGACGTAGGCCGTCACCTGCAAGCTGATAGGTCGAGGCGTGGAAAGAAGCACAGTCGCTCCGCCTCCCGTTTCCACGCCTCTCAGACGGTGTTCGGAGCAGTAAGCCGCAAGCGCTCGGCTAAGGTGAGTTCGAGGCCGCCGTGCCCCAGGTGTGAGTACGTGTGGGGGGGAGAGCGCGCCGGTACCGGTGGGGCTGCGGTATGGGCCGCTATTCCCCGCGGCTATGTCCTGCTTAGGTGTGAAGTGTGCTTACGGAGGATTCCCGGTGCGTCTCAGGTTCAGCTGCCCGCCAGAGGGTGGGTACAGTGAGTGCGGGGGTTGTGTGGGCATCCTGTGCGGCACGGGTGACCTCGTCCCTCGGTGTGTGTCCTTCTGGGCGCCCACGTGTGTGCAAGCCTGAGTACACAGGAGAGGTAGAGCGTGCGGGGAAGGGGTGGCGTCAATCAGAGGAGCCGGGCTCTGTGATTTCCCGGGTGTGCGCCATACACGTGCACGGCTGGCAGTGCCATGGCCGCTGGGTGACAGCGTGCAGGCCTGGCGTCTATATATAGCAGCTGGGGAGGAGGCTATTTATATACGCGGGCCGACCCGGCTGCTGTAACCCCTTCATGGTGACACTGGGGTCATGCGGGGGCCTGGCACGTCCATGGCTTCAGGGTCAGTGTCGGCAGAGTGACCCGAGGAGCTACACCAAGGTCACCCCAACCCCATGTCAAGCGCAAAGGTCATCGGCACTGCTTGTCCCCTGACAGTGCTGTATGCCGTGTGACATTGAGCATGTGCCATCCACAAGTGTCCCCACTGGAGGTCATTCCTCTCCAGTCTGGGGATGGGCTGCCACTTTCTACAGTTTTAGAACTTCTACCTGCTGTGGTGCCCCTTGGATAGTGTGGTGCCCAGGTATGTGCACACA